>NW_026555881.1:0-47276 GCF_029017545.1 Prosopis cineraria | reverse complement strand
TTAGTTTTTACAATTTTAAAAAAATAAAAATTAAAAAAATGACCCAATGACCCAACACCTAGCTTTTGATTATCTCAGGTTGGCCTCGGGTCAATTGGGTCACATTGAGTCAGTAGATAGCCGGTTTAGGGAAAATCTAGACTGAAAAAGAAACCAAATCACCAATTCACAGGTAAACTGATCCGTCTGGTCTAGTTTTTATACTATAATATTAACCAAGAGCCATCCAAGTACATACATGTGTCCTATTATTGCTGCAATTAATTTATCATTCTCGATCTGGCCTGGAGCATAATGTTCGTTATGGTGTGGTCCAGGAAATAAATTTAAGATCAGAAATTAGGCATTTGTTTGGCCTTTCTCAAAGAATAATTTTGCAGAGGAAACCTCATCTAGGTTGGATAACTTTGGTAATGAAATAATCCTAACTTGACATATACTGTAAGTTTTTTTAAAAAAAAAAATCAAATCATCATATTCATGGTTTTCTTTTTTGCACGACTTCACATAATTTAGAATTAAGAATTAGAAATCGAAATGCATAAATTTGTCAACTCCATCTTCGCCAATTGTATTCAAACTCTATTCTTGTGATCAAAATCATCCTTTAGATTACTTTTACAGTGAAGAAGAGACCATACTCCAGGACTAGAGTATTTGTGAGATTCAAGTGAAGTTTATTTTCTACTATGGAGTGCTTGTCTAGTTTATTTTCTACTCCTCTTACTTCTATTCTCCTGTTTCTTGACCCTCAGATCTGATTTTTGATCTTAATTAAAATGTGAACCCTTATACAAGAGTGCGCGCGCGTGTAATTACATGATATTTGATGAATCCAAATACACTCAAAAGTACTTCTCTGAGTATGAATTGGGACATATCTTTAGAGATCCGTGAGATTCCGGATTTCGTGCATATAGCGATTTAAATATTTAGAGGTTTCTCTCCTAAATGATGTTACTTCTATTTTGGCTTCACGTATGGACGTGGATGTATCGTACATGGTGGAGGCCAGTCGTATAACAGCTTTAAGCCAGCCGCAGTCACAGAAAGGGCGAACATTCAAAAGAAGACGGTGTACGTTCGTACCTGCAATCATGTCAACAAAGGAGACATGAAATGAAATTCTGATTCAATGACGGCTACTGAACGCAATGGTACCATGTTAGTGCCCTAAAGCATCACTCGATCTGTATTTGTTCATTGTATTTGTAGCTCCCTCACCTCTGTTTTTAACAAGCGACTATTATTATTACTTTCTCAGTAACCCCGGAATTTTTGTCAGTTTTTAAGATTTTTCGTCCCTGTAGTCGCTTTTCAGATCGAAGGCCTAAGTCATATCAATTGATCTTTTTAATCTCTAGCCATTAAAGATTAACATTTAGGCTAGATGATAACATGTTGGTTGTGCCTCTGGTAGTCTGGTAGCTGCTTATTGAGCCCTCAATGGGATGATAAATGTGTTGCTGCTGCGTTGTTCTATCTGATTCTCTAACATTCTACGATTTTAGTCACTGATGGAATATTCTATCAATTTATTAGGCGGAATCATGAATATTTCAAATCAGAAAAATCCTTGAGCGGGGAAAAAAAAGAGGCTATAGATTTCTCTATCCATGGAGACTTGGATTTTAACGCTAACAACAGCATGGCACATCATGCGCGCGTCTCTCCATTCTCATGTAACTTACCTTTCTTAATACTCAAAAAGCTTTTAATATTGTTTAATCTTTGAAGTTACCGTTTAACTTGTATTCGAACTCAGATGCTTCACTTTGCTTCTTTGTTTGACGTCAATTAAATGAGATGGACGCTTTCACAGTTGAAAATTTATCGATCTTACCTTCACAAATAGTGTGCTAGCCTCGTCTCCACTTTCTATCTGTGGTCCCTCTTTCGTCATACTTTATGGGGTTTGTTAATTTCTACAAATAGCAAGGATAAAGGGTATTGCGTTACATGAATCTGCACTTGCACAGAAAGAAAATAAGATCGAAATGATTAGTAATTGCCATGGCTTTACAGCTGTCCTTGATATTGTCTTCTTGTAATTTACTCTGTGATTGCTTAGCATCCATTCATTTTAGAGTCAAATGCCAGCTCTTGTTTTGATCAATAAAAGGTCGTTCCTATTTTGTGTGGTCAGTCTTGGATGTGATTGTACGCAATATTCTACGTTTGGTTATCTAATTTTCTTGCATTTTCGTTGCTAGTCTCATCAGTTTCGGTGTCTGTTGATGTACCAGCCGATGATCTTAAGGCTTATTTTCCGTTACTAGCTTATTGCCCATTTGGTTTTTTTATGTAAATTTCAGGTTGATTTTTATTATTACCTAGCTGCTTGATTGAGTTTGCAGTAATTATTATTAGTATAAACATATCGAAACTCTCTGGATGATTTATCTTTCAGAAATTGCCATTTTAAGCGTTCTCGTGAAAACGACATTTGGTGTGGATGGTTATCGAAATTTCAATAAAATAAAAAATCTGTTGTGTTTTATTATCACAAAAAATTGAGAGTGAGGACCAGTAGTATCCGATTTCTTGGACATGTTGCAGTCCCGGATGTCTTCCCAATACGGACGCAAATTCTCTGTCCTACCTTGTAGGTCCTGATGTGGATGATCCCTCTACTGGGCATTCAATAACTCCATTTTTGTTCGGTTATAGTCAGATAAGAAAACCTCTTATAAATTTCAATGTCATTGGCTTCTTCCATGTTGGGGCTTGCTTTCAGAGTCTAGCACTGTACATAACCTTTTTGAAGTTCTGTGGGAATTTTCTGACCTTAGGCCATGAAAACAAAGAGAGGAAAACGCTCCGAGGTGTGATTTAATGCACTTTTGAAACTTACCTTTACTTGGTTGTGTGTGTTTATGAAACCTAGGGTGCTTGAAACTTCCTATTTTAATTTCATTGCAGCCATTTTGGCCTTCCATTGTGATGAAGAAATGGTTAAATATAAAGCCCAAGGTGTACGATTTTAGTGAAGATGAAGTGGAGACTGAAACAGAGAGTGAAGATGATGGTGAGCTCTGAGTTCTGCTCTAATTTTTTGCAGGCTAACTTGATCATATTCTTATATTTTTCCTTTATTTCGTTCGGAAATTTCATCCAGCTTACTCCCTTAAAGACTCAAGAATGTATGTGCGAGAAGACATTCCGCATAGAAGGCAAGAGAGTCAATCCATACTTCCAAGTCAAAAGCAAACGTCAGGTAACATCTGATTCTGATTCTAGTTCCTTTTCAATAATCTAGTTCCTTTCCTTTTAGGAGAGAAATAATAAATATTAATTTCATGTTTGAAACTGTGTGCCTCTACGGGGTCTTTTATCTTCTCTCCTTGCATTGCTTGCTCTGGATTCTCTAGTTATAAGATTATTTACATTATTTATAATTATAATGGTAGCTTGTTATAATTCAAACATCTAGAGATAGCAGCTCATTGCAGTTAGCATGACTTAGTTTGTATCAAGAGTCAAAATTGGCCAACTTATGCATGGGAATTTCATGTTTCCATTAAATATAATAATATGAAGGGAAAAGGACTTCCAAGGTAATATAGCATATTGGAAGGCTGTTATGCTTTGATGGAGAGAAAAGTGAGGGGGGAGAGAAAAGTAGGAAGAAAAATAATGTTTTGTTTTTTCTGCTTGGCTGCAGAGAAAAAGGTGGAGAGGGGAGAAAAGTGAAAGAAAAATAACATATGAGACCCACATGTTTTTACCTTTAACTTTTCTCTCCAAATATAGGGAGATTTTGAAAAGAAAATTTCACTTTCAAATTTACCCATCAATTTTTTTGTAACTATCCCTTGCTTTCCTTTATTTTTATGATGATATCTATAGTGTGTTTACATTTTGATCATGAACTTTTATTAAACAAGCAATATATTTAATTTTTAGACTAATTAAACAAATAATAATTCTAAATTTTCAAATTAATTTTTAGTTAAGTACCTTATATTTGATTGTAGTTTCAAATTTTAAGATTGTTATGTATTAAAATAATTTTAATTATGTTCTCGTTCAGTCAATAACATATGATAAAAATTATTATATATATAATATGTTAAAATATTAAATTTTATTATATAAATATTTTTACAAATAATAAGGTTATTGTTGTATCCATATAAAATTAATAATTTTTCTCAGTCAGCTAAGCGCAATGAGAGAAAATTGTATCCCTCCCATTTTTTCTTCTCTTTATTTTTTCTCCTCCCATTTTCTCTCCTTTCTATTTTCCTCTACAAGCCAAGCACAGCATAAGCATTTTTTTTCAATATGCATTTTTTTTTTACCTTGTATTTTTCAATATACTCTCTCCAATCTTATTTGTAGGACACTTTCTAGAAAAAAATTTTGGTCCAAAATGTAAGACACTTTATAATAATTAAATCACATTTTTCAATTTTATCATTTCTTGATTAGGTGAAGGTATTTAATATAATTGTATTATTATTTAAAGTCAAAAGTAAAGATGAAAATACATCTCTTTTTTGTTATATGATATTAAGAGGAAAAAAAAAAGTTAACTTTTTTAAAGATGCATAAAATAATTAAAAGTGTTCTATAATAAGGATCACAGAAAATATGTTAAAGCAAGCAAGAAGCATATGAACCCGTATTACTATAGGCAACCCGTGTGATTAATTTTCTGAATTTCAAGAGATTAAATGTTTATTACACCAGATGAGTTTAGACTTTAGAGTGTTATAATCAAAGACAGTTCTGATTTCAGATACATCTTCCAAGGGCAACAAGAGGAGACACCGAAGAGGAAAGTCAGAAACTTTGCGAGTTCAGTACATAATACAAAGGAAGTGAGGTGTGCCGGTTATCTGGTTACAATACCATGTCATACCCGACACAATAATTTACTGATAAAACTAACGAAATACACCATGAAATCTGGTTATTTACAGAGTAGCAATTGGCACTTGGAATGTCGCTGGAAGATTTCCACGGGAGGATCTTGAGATTGATGTCTGGCTTTGTACCGAAGAACCAGCAGATATTTACATTCTTGGGTAACTTGTTTCTCAAGTTGCTTCGCCCTTCACTATTTCTGCTTTGTTGTTTTTTATTTGCCAAAAGTAAATGAAAATAAATATTTAAAATTTTCTTCTTGAAAATCTCATCAACTTAATTCTTCATCTGCACCCATTTTATACATCAATGACAATTGTATGTTAACAAAATTTTGAAGTTGCACATGTTACTTATCATCTATATTGAGAGGTTATATGGGGATTTTCTCTTACTATCTTGCTGATGATAAAGTAGTTGGATTTTCCTATTGGTTAACTATACTAAGTAAAACTAATTAATAATTTTAGGATTTTTAACGAACCACCTATAAGTTGTAGGGACTCTAGGCGTATGCTGGTTTGTCTGTAACTGTACGGTTCTAACCATGGCCTTGTCAATTAAAAAAAAAAACAACAAAGAAAGAAAAAGTAAACTAATAAGGAGCGTCTTTTCTTCATCTTATCTGGTTTTGTATTACTTTGCATTGCTAGCTATTTACTGGATCAGTCTATGAAAGAGACCTGCCAGTGCAATGTTCAACATACACGTCAAGAAGAAAGTGGATACTCAGCATTCTGTAAGCCCAATGGTTTTTAATTGAGATATTAAATCACATTGGAATCATCTCAGAGAATGGATTTAAATGGTCCAAAGTTATGCTTCCACACATCTAACCTGCTGCTTATTAAGCCTGATAGATTGAGTTGTTTGTAGACAGCCTTAATTGCAGTTACTACAATTTTAAGATTCCACATCTCTAATATGGTTGTGAAAATCGTCTTCTGAGGATGTTTATTTTTTGACAGTTTCCAGGAAGTTGTCCCATTGAATGCGGGAAACGTTCTGGGAGCCGAGGATAATACACCCATCTCAAAATGGGAGGCAATTATTAGAAGAACTCTGAACAAATATTCAGAACCAGAAAGTAAGTACAAATGCCTCAGTGCTCCTGCTTCCCCGGTACAAAATACATATATAGGAACTGTTGACAGTTCTGAACAGGAACAGCAAGAACTGAAAGAAGTACTATTTGAGATAGACCAGAATCTTGAGTCATATGAAATGTGTGGCATTGATCATCAGACTAAATTTGATTGGCCTGAACGTCCATTAGATGCAGTCCCCCAAATAGTTGTTAAATCAGATTCAAAATTGCGAAAAGTGCTAAGCAGCTCAGCAAGAATTGGATTTAACGAGGGAGAGAATGCTTTAGTGTATGGCAATGGAATGGAACGTTCACACCACGGTTCTGAAAACCTTTGTTCGATGTGGAATGTGCAGCAACTCATTCCCGAAGTGGTTGATTCGCTATCTAATGCCTGTGACACGATTTCCAATGAAGAAAATGACACTCTTGATGACTTTCCAAGGAGACTAGAGGATAATGGCATATACACAATGAAATCGTCATGTCTTAAGTATGTAAGGATTGTCAGCAAACAGATGGTAGGGATTCATGTATCAGTTTGGGCACAGAATAGTCTAAGAAAGTACATTAATAACTTGAAAGTTTCCCCTGTTGGAGTTGGCTTTATGGGCTACATGGGAAACAAGGTATGCATTGCTCAAACTCTCACTAGAGTATGAACACACACACACACACACACAAACCGGAGTCCGGAGGGGCAGGGGAACAGGCATCCCTTATAATATGTGGTACGTTTTTGTAGAAACCCAAACTAAGAGCTTGGCATGTTTTGGGACAAATGAGTATTGAATGCATTCCAAGTCAAGTTTGAATGAAAATGTTATATGTATGAAATAACCATCGATGGAATTTAGTGCCTTAGAACTTTCTAATTCTGAGCTGGGTTAATGTGATAATTTAAATTATGAATGGTGCAGGGGTCTGTTTCAGTTAGTTTGTCTCTCTATCAGTCACGACTGTGCTTTGTTTGCTCCCACCTGACTTCTGGGCAGAAGGATGGAGCTGAACACAGGCGAAACTCTGATGTCCATGAAATACTAAGACGTACCCGCTTCTCATCTGTCTTAGATACAGATCAACCACAAACAATCCCATCTCACGAGTAAGAATCCTTGTTTTTTAATCGTATATTCCTTCAAAATCTGAATGCATGCAAAGCGCATCTTGTTCATCCATAATTCATGTCGCTTGAACTGGTTTAGACTCGGAAATGCACTACGACATAGAAATAATGGAAAGTTACACTCAGACAGCATGTGTTTGCTATAATTTATCATTAATAGTTTTCTTTTGTTTCTTTCTTTGTTTTTTGGTCATGAGCGTGAATAGTGTACTATCATGATATGGATGCGTTTTAGAATCTAGTATTTGGAGGGAAATCCTGTTGAGTGGGGTTATAACTGAATTTAACAGAAGAAAGTACATCTAGGGCAAAATTTCTCATTTGAAATCTAATTCTCCTTTCAACAGTCAAATTTTCTGGTTCGGGGATTTAAATTATCGTATCAATATGTGGGATGAGGAGGTGAGAAAACTGGTGGCTCTGAAGAAATGGGATGAACTGATGAAGAATGACCAGGTGAGACTCACGAAACCTCGACTCTGCATAATATGAGTAATGCGCGCGTGATTTCACACAAGTCTAAAGCTGAAGGACAGTTCTCTTGCAATTTTTTTGTTTTTATGTTTGTCGGCATAGTTTTCTTGCAATTGACCTTATATTCTTGACATATTTGTAATATGATTTGAATTAGATTTAGATAAAGTCGTTCTAGGTATCCAACTCTCAAATGTGAGGGATAACAAGATATCTACGTTTTCGTGGAGTCTACCATTTAAGCAAGATTTACTACTCTAGCAGCTAAAGAGCGTTTGTCTATTTTTCAAAGGCTAAAATATGCAAATTCCCCTGAATTTTAAATCATTGCACAGAACCCTCTCGTTTTTAAGGATAAATTATCCCACTAGCACCAAAAAAAAAAAAATCTTATACCCAAAATATTTGAACCAAATTTTTGAAAATTTAATAGTGTGATTGATTTAAATTGATATACAAGAAATTTATCATTAAAAATTTATAAAGAATTTATTATTGATATACAACAGTATATCATTAACAAATATAATAATTAGTCACAATAAAAAATATAATAAATGTTAAACTGTTTGCTTAATTTAATTTTATAATATAGATTATATCTACAAAAGCCCTATTTTTAAAAGACTAAAAGTTTTTTTTTTCATTTTATTCAGTTTTTTAACCAATTGATTATCTGTTATTATTGTTTTTAAGTTTATAGTTTGCAAATCATAAAATCATGCTAGATACAAATTTGGTTAAATTCATGAATGACTCAATTAAACTCGATGATTTTTAATCATGGTGATTGAGTTTAGAATATATTGTGCATAACTCAATTTATTGAAATGGTAAGATCCAATTAAAAACTCAAAACAAAAACTTGTTAATAAAAAGAAAACAAGAAATATTAAAAGTTATCCTGACTTAAAATTTTCATGATAATTTATCGATGTGAAAAAAATTTAATTTCAATTATTTATATTTGAAATATTTAAATTAAACTATGATCATATTTCATATTTTAATTATCTAATTATATATTTTTAATAATCATTTATTACTAAAACTAAATTGTTATGAGCTTATACAATTTTTATAAGTTTAATTAAAGTGGCAAGTGGCAAGTTTGACAACCTTTCTCTTTACCAACATGTAATGTAGGGTAAAGACTTGACATAAAAATTTAATAATTTAACTTATACATAAAATTAAAAAAAAATTGTCTGTCCTATAAATGGGACAGGAGGGATATCATGTTTTCTTTTCTGTAGCTGCTTTTATGTCTAAATTAGACGATTCTACTTATTTGTATCCTATTTTCTGAAGGGTTAGAAGTTTCCGCAGAGAATTTTCTAATTTCTTGGTCTCTCTGCAGCTAAGCGAAGAACTGCGAAGTGGGCATGTATTCGATGGATGGAAAGAGGGATTGATAAACTTCCCACCCACTTATAAATATGAGATTAATTCAAATAGATATGTTGGTGATAACCCAAAAGGAAAGAAGAGATCCCCAGCTTGGTACGAAAAAAATACTAGACTCTCATTATCCTTTTACTTTCAAACTTTGAATATATCATAAATATGTATTTATTCCTGTAACTGTAGAAAATCCATATAGATGTGCATGGGGGTGGATGTGGGTTAGAAAAAGTAATTCTAGATTTCACCAATGCAGGTGTGATCGTATATTGTGGCGAGGTAGAGGAATACGACAACTTTCATACGGGCGCGCTGAAATAAACCTTTCAGATCATCGACCAGTTAGTTCTATCTTCTCTGTTGAAGTTGAAGTATTTGACCATCGCAAGCTCCGGAGAGCTCTTAATTTCACTAGAGCAAACGAATACCCTGAGGTTTTTCCTTGATGAAGTTGGGGATTTGTGACACTCTTACTGCGGATATGCTTCACCTTTCTTTGATAGAAACATTGGTTCACACCAAACAGGTTTCCAGTCAAACATGGGAAACCCTTCTCTATGAAGAAGCCCACTGTTCAGATGAGTTTTTTTATTCCAAAACATAAAAACAGCAATGATCACTTAAATATGTACTCATGCGTGATTTTCTAATGTGAAGACAGTAGGATGCAAGATTCAAAAGCAATAATTCCGATACTTGCTTGGGCTGTCTGCCTCGGCAATAATTCCGACAGGGAGCTTGAAGCCGAAAGCACAAGGACGCACAATGTAGGCTTTCTTAATTGGGCTGTTTCCCTCAGTTCTTGTAAAGCCCTTCACTGTCAGCAAAATTTTTACACAAGCTATACATTAGAATGGATACTTGCCACCATTCTATTTTTGTTTGGAAGTTATTCCCATGTTCAGCTGTTTTAGTACGCCTTCCGGACAGATTTTGCCTTGACAGGAGCAGATTTTACACTTCAATGCTCTCTCTATAAGCTTGTTCTAATGCAAACATTTCATATTGAATTTGTTATAATCACCTCTTTTCTCAATACCTCAAGGGTGTTAAAATCATTACCAATAGACTTCTAAAAATGTACTATTAAATTTGTTGACCGACGGACCATTGTCACTTGCTATTCCAATGAAAAATATGAATAAATAATCAACTGTAATTCACTGCCAAAATACAATGATATGAATAATAATTAATCGGATTAAATAATTGGGTAATATCCGAAGCCATCTAGGTATGGAACAGGAGAAGAAGCGTTCCCTACCCTCAAACTAATTCGTGTTAATATGCGCCTTTGTCTGAACCAGAATGGTGTCGTGTTTCACCTTCTGGTTATTCTAAGGCGATGGCAGCACATAGAATTACAACATTCACTGTCCATCGGGGAAACCAGAAACTATATTCCAGTTCTTGCATTCAGATAATAAATCATGCCAAATAATGCAACTTTACATTAGAAATAGAACTTATTAGATCCCTTCAATAAATATAGATGAGTTCTGAATAGAATGTTAGAGGCTGCTTGAGGGGCAACTAAGGCGAGAAAAACAGAGCCCCTTCAAAAGGCCTCTAAAAGGGTCCAATCATCCAAAACGGATGACTCGGACTTGTTTTATGTGTGCCTCCTAACTAAACCACAAATGAAATCTCAACGTCAAATTCATGTGGCTACTCAAAGAGGCAGCAAAAAACACCATACCTATCAAAGTATCAACACAAGTATACAAACAAAAGTTCTGTCATCATCAAGATTATAACACTGTGTGACAAAACTAGGGGCTAACAAATAGACCTTGTAATCTAACAAGAGACTATGCAGCCATTTAAATTGAAATGGGGTACTTTAGATGAGACAACCATATAGGAAAGAATGAAGAAAATAAAATTCAGCTGCTGAAGAAGAAACCCGTTAATGGTGCATGGCTGAAAACCTTTAAATAAGAGCACCTTCACTTACTTGCTATATGGGGGTTAATTAAGATCCAAGTAGCATTAATCATTAATAAACTAATCTAAGAGACCGAAATAATGATATAATACAAACAAGTAAATCACTATTATTACAAAAAACTAAGGAGAGATTGAATAAAAAAAAATTCATGCAGAGGGTAGAATATCAGACATTCCTCACTTCACTGGCAGACGTCTTTTTGGAAAAGAGAAAACAGAACACTGACCAACGCAAATTCAAGCATATAGATATTAAAAAAAAGAAATAAAAAAAAAATCATCAGTGTAAGAAGCAATCAGCAAAACAAAACAATGATGGCAATGAAGTTACGAGCATCAGGTCTCGAAGGTGAGATAGCATCAATGGTTATTCAGACGCAAATTACCCATTTGTTATGTTTAAGATTCATCACGCGCCCGTAATTTTTTTTCCATTTTAAATTACAAAATCCATGCATGTTAGGTATTAATCCTCAACAGCTGAATTTTACGTCTCTCAAAAAAAAAAATCTAGACCTGATATCAAGAGGGAGGGAGGGGCTACAGACGATGAAAAGAAGATCCTGGAGGGAATAAAAGTAGCGATCAGAACCTGTCGGGATTCATTGTGACATCACACTAATATCAGTGGATTGACAGACAAATGAATTGCTATAATCACTTCGCTTTTCCCCCACAATCAAACCTACTTAATCTACAAAACCATATTAAGGATCGATTTCGAGGAAAATATTGAGCCCGGAGCTTCTTAGTGGATGCATCCGCCATCAGCGACGAGATCTTATCAGATCCGCCGCAGGCACGATTGCTTCATCATAGACTCAATTTTTTCTCTGAAGTTTTGAATCAGCCCTCCAGAGGAAGGGAAAATGAACTCACCAAATCACAAGAAAGTACTTAAAACTACAAGAGTAACACTAACAGATTAGCCTTTCGTTACCAGCGATTACGGTGACAGCGGCATGTTCCCGGCAATTTATAGATACAGCGTAGGGTTATTCACCAGAAAATTTAGGGTTCGGAGCGTTTGTTTGTTTTTTTTTTTTCTTGTGGGAAAAAAATTGCAAACGGGAGACATACAAAGCTTGACCCAAAGCGGCCTATCTTAGGCCCAATTATCCTCAATAAATAAACAAATTTAAGTTATTAAAATTTGACCAACCCATAGGTTTACAATATATTAAATTTTTTATAAATTATTTTTTATTTATTTTATTGTAGTTATAAACTATACATGTTAAATTTTAGCAATTTAAATTTATTTATTATTTTTTAATGTAATATTATAATAATTGTTTTATAGATGATATGAGGAGAAGAAAATGAAAAAGACGGATGAGGAAAGGATCCATATAAGGTCATACTTACCAAGTAATTTTCAGATTAAAGCACCGGGACCACATACAAAGGTTATTTTTTAATTTGCTTTATAATAAAATTATTTTTTCAGTTTTTTTTCAACATATGAAATATTTTTATTTAATTCCTTACAAAATTGAATTGTTAATTTTTTTTCTTATATATAAGTACTTGTTAATTATTTTAAAATAATAAGAAAACCATAGCTTTGGATCCCTACACTTTATGAGTTTTTGTTATAAGTTTCTATACTTTTTTTAGTATTTTAAGCCCCTACACTTTTATTTTTTTAGTATTCTAAATCCCTACACTTTTTTTTTAGTATTTTAGGTCCCTATACTTTTTAAAAAAAACACAAGTATAGAAATTTAAAACATCAAAAGAAGTGCAGGGACATAATAAAATACAGAAACTCAAAGTTATATTTTCTCAAGATAATATCTATAGCAAGATGTGGAAGTTGAGATTGCAAATTTAATTGTTTGAAACAAAATTACTCAAGGAAAGTAAGAAATTAATTTATATTATTATAATATTGAACTTTATTTTTTTAAAAAATAAGGTTTATAGGCCCACCTTTGAATACTTTAAATAAGGGCTAAATTTCAAAAAATGATTAATTTTAAGGAACCAAACTTATGGGCCTAAACCTATAAAGGGCAAGTATATATGAATTCAACTAACTTATTTCCTAACTCTATCAATCTTTTTCAAACTTTTTTAAGTGTTTTGCAAAAGGAAATGAGTACATGTTAGACATGAGTAAAACTATTGAAAACAAAATTACATGATCAAGAAACAATCTATGAGAACCCATAGCCAAGAAAATGGTGCGATGATAATACAAGAAATTTTAGACTTGTATTTGAATGGAATACAACAAATTGTTATTCTAAAAAAGAATGATAGGTTAAAAAAATGAGAATAAAGTGAAACACATAAGAATATAAGTGGCTATTATACATAAGTTAGATTATTAAAAATTTCCTTGTACTTTACATTAGAAGTCACATTTGTGGGATTCTCCATCTACCTCAAGAACTAACATTCAACATTTGCCTACTTTGCACTTAAGATATAATAGCATATAGTTCATCATGTGTAAAAATTAGTCTTGGTAAGTATAGTTTAACACTAAGCAAGCCTTGATATTGACTTTTGTTTGTAGTCATGGCAAAGGACAATAAATAAGAAATTGTCTTTGTAAAGGGTAAATGGTAGTTAAGAGTCTAAAAGTGACATGTCAATTATTGGAATGTAGACCTTTATTCCAACATTTGATCTTGAAATTTTTTTTTTTTGCACTTCAAAAACATGCTTTTCATTTTAAGAAACAATTATATATGTGCCATTACAAAGACCTAAGGACTTGTTAATATTTCTCAAATTAATGTATAATAGGAGCTCCAATCTTAAGCTTCAATGCATGACTTGTTAAACCAAACATTGATATTGAGTTTAGAAACTGAGTAGAATATATGTTGTCTATTGATTAGTGCTCCCATGTTGCTTACACACACAATTTGAGCTTAAATACAACACATCATTTCAAAGAATAATGAATAGCATATATTATTGACCTTATTCATTGTTGACAATGTGGGTACTAATATGGCCTCATCTTTGAAATAAGATTGGTCATTGAGATGATCAATAAAATTTAAATTTGTAAATTCAACGATACAATTTATTGATTTGCATGAGCATCTTACTAAGATGTTGTCCATAATGGTGATCTCTACCAATAACATCTTAAAAATTTAAACTCAATTAAATGAGCTTAATTAGGGTAATTAAGTTTGTTGATGTGATGTGAAACTAGATGGTCTAATTAGTATGATTGATTGTGATTTCAATCCTAACCACATATCCAAAGTGACATCAGGTTGCTTAGATGCAAAAAAGCAAGAAAATCTGAAGGATGTGATTTTGTGCCATACATTGTGGCTTGTGGTTCATCTACTATGACACATGTATGCTAACCAACTTGGGATAAACCTTTTTATGCCATGTGCCACAATGTATAATCATTTTTTTTGCAAAAATAAGAGTGTTCTACAACTCAAAAATAGACAAAAAAGGGAGAAAAATGAAGAAAAGCACGAGGAGCTCTAGTAGAGCTTAGAGGATTCAAGTATTTAGAGTATTATAAAGCTTCTAAATATTAGAGGTAAGATTCTTAAGCTCTTTCCCTCTCTTCCTCTTGCATTTTTATGATGTTAAGAGTTAGGGTTTAGTTAGAAAAGATTATTTTTAGTTCATAGAGACTATGAGTTCAAACCCATTGACTCATATTAATGGGAGCTAATTGAGCTATTTAAAGCTAACATTTATGACTCCATGTGTTTTTTACCGTTGGGAGCCATAAATTATTCAATAGGCTAGCCCCCAAAAGGGGGGTGAATTGGATAACAGTTAATAATTTTCAAAAACTTAAAGAGTGAAAAACTTGAATGATAAGAAAAGAGATGAAACATGTAAGATTTATCCTGGTTCAGCCCAAACTTGGCCTACATGCAGTCCTTAATATCACATTTGAGATTTTCAACTAAAATCACAAGTTTCAATGGATGCTTGCCACCACAGTATAACTTGCAAAATTTAATTTGTCTTGAATTAACAACAATCCTTGCTATAATCCAGCAAGTTGTTGCAAACACCTAAAATTTTTTTTTCAAGATTTCAGAAGAGTAAGTTAAATTTTCACAAAAAAAAAACTTTCTTAAAGCGTAGATAGATTATAAATGAAAGCTTATAAGCTTGTGAGAGCTTTTTCACAATCCTTTTCAAGAATGATAAATGATTGTTAAATGTTTAGCACAATTTGAAAGCTTTTTGAATGCTTAGATAAGGAAAAGTTCGCTCAGGGATCAAAATTTTTTTTTTAGACTTGAATTGTATCACATATATAGTTTTAGTAGTTGACGGTCCATTAAAACAGAGTTACTAGCCATTGATGTCATTTCTTACATGTAACCTTATATTCACGCATGAAATGGCTTATATCAAAGTTTTAGATATGCATATGTGACAATTCAAATGTAAATCTTAAGGTATCTCACGCATGTCTTGGAGTAAATGAATATGCAACCTATTCTATGTGATAAAACTTATGTGCAACTCTCATGCTCTCACACGTGATTTGGTTGGTAAATAGCCAAAACTAGTTCTGTGTAATAAAACTCGCATGTGACCAACTTGTCCTCACACGTGATTTGGCTAGTAGAATGCTAAGGCTAAATTTGTGTAATAGAACTTGCATAAAACCAACATGCTCTCACATGTGATTTAGTTGGAAGAATGCTCAAGCCAATTCTATATAACAAAATTCATGTGGAAACAATAGACTATCATGGGTGGAATGGCTTGTTTCAAACTCAAACCATTCAAGAAGACAAATCAAGTGCGAAACACAACAACACTCATGTGTTAAATGACAAGTTACAAAACTTAAACCATTATGAAATACATATCACGTGTGGAAATAATATGCACTCAAGTAAGTTTTACATGATCGAGAGATATGGTACAATGAATCACAAATCACGTAAGTGTATAAGTTAAACTAGGCTTGAGATGATTTAAGACTCAATTTGGCAAGATGTGTTTAAAAGGACGAATGACAAATCACACGTGGTTACCTTCTGCTCTCACACGTGAAATAGTTCTTGACAAAATGCAATGAAACACAACTTGACAATTTTGGTGTGTAGACTATAGGGTTGCTTGCATGATTTAGAACACAGGAGTAATGTCAAGGCATCACACAAATACAAGTAATAAATCATGCATGAATCACTATCTAATTTATGCGTGAAACATAAGTTGGTGTGCCTAACATGATAAATCTTGCTAGTGACCATACTAAATCATCCATGATTCTACAATCAATGAAAACACTCAACTTCTATGAACCATTACAAGGTAAAATGACATAACTTGTAAGTTTGAATGTAGAAAGATGAGTCTTATCATGCATAATTGAGACTTATGAACTAAAGAGGATGCATTCATTTTATTAATAATGATATGTGATTAAGCTCTCAAAGTTTTCATATTGAATCAAGAGAATTAAATAACTTATCCTATAAATCTTCATCTTCTCTTAATTCTTCATTTTCTTGAGATTTTATTTTCACCTATGATTCTTTATTTATTTGCATACATAACAAACACCTCTTCTCTTAGTTTTAAAATTATCAAAACACATGATCCAACAATCTCTCCCTTTTTTATGATGACAAAACCTTAAGATTAAGGTTCTTAGTTCTATTCAATGCAAGACTCTCCCTTAATCAGATATGAGAGTATAAAAAATTGAAAGTGTAAAAAAATTAAACTAGAAATCAACATCTTGAAGACATGAAAGAATAACTTGGAATAGTTTATTGATAAAAGATAAAGTACAAGACATAATAGAACAGTTTATCAATAAAAAATATAAAACTTTAAGTACAGGTTCTTCTTTCTAAGCCTATGTTCTACCACAACTCTCCCAAGATATGTGTAAATTATGAATAGTGAATTGTGAAATGGGTGTTCAAATTTTGATTGAGAAATAATTTAATTGTGAAATCAAAGCTCATACCTAGAGCTATGAGAAAGCTTTGTGTAAATAGCTAGATTACCTTAATTGGATATCGGATGGAGAAACGGAGTATGTCAAAAGT
Organism: Prosopis cineraria; assembly: GCF_029017545.1. Lineage (NCBI taxonomy): Eukaryota > Viridiplantae > Streptophyta > Magnoliopsida > Fabales > Fabaceae > Prosopis > Prosopis cineraria. The sequence goes on along the minus strand of NW_026555881.1, from coordinate 30,334 downwards.
TTGCCCCAGTTGTTGTTATATGACAGCAACAATGCTATCAAAACCGTGTAATGTGCTGTGGCCTATGGCACAAAGGCATACAAGCCGTGAAGCACGCCTCTTCTTTACACTGTTTGATTGTTTCCAACTTATATGAAAATGTTTTGATTCTTTTTTAGATCCCATGCTTTCACATGTGTCTACTAACCTTAATTTTGAATGACAAAGGTTTAGTGTAATGTTTTAAATTGGCATAACTTGGAATTTTTGTTTTGTAAAACTTATACCCTTAGTAATTTGTTGGGATAATCCTTTGATTATCTTGAAATTTAAATTAATTATAAAATTGTAAGGGAGACTTTACACTACCTCCCCCTATCATCCACTATAATTATCTCATCTCTTATGAGAATATTCTAATATGCAAACCTGTTTAGCTCATTACACATTTTAGATGAATTTGTTAACAATGATCTCATATTCTTAGTTAATGTTATCAACCTGTAATCCTTTAATAAGTATGATATGTTTATGAATACAATCCTCATATGTACTTCTAGGTATAATTGAAAAGATTTGGTGAATCCTAAAAATTAGTGAGAACATTGTATTTATCTCACAATCAATTCAAATTATCCCTAAATTCAATCAAACATTAACAAGGATGAGTTCCCTTATCCTTATTTATTTTTTTTAAAATAATTATGATTTTTATTTCTAATTATATAATTGTAAATGTTGTCTCGTTCTATTTTAGACTATCCTATAAAACATAATGGATTGAGTTTCTCTCTTGATATTTCCTTCTTGCTCTCCCTTTTGCATTTCACATGGATAGTTAGGTTTGACATAGAATATAACAAGCCTTATCTTATTATGTGGTGTTGGCTAAATAGATTACACAATACTTGCTATTGTGCTTGATCAACAACTAAGCACACTAGTAGACCTAAGACCCTAGGCCAAAGGGGAAAGTTTTATTTAAATATATATTAATAATTGAAAAATAATTTAATAATGAAAAAAATTAATCAATAATTACATATCTTATAAATTTTATCTATGATGATTTTATGTTGTAGAATGACTGATCAATTAGTTTATTGTTATTTAAGACTCAAATAGGATTAAAATTTAGGGTTAAAGAGCATATTTCCTTATCTCTCCTTTGAGGAGCACTGGATTACAGAGGAAGATTTTTGCTCCTCTAGAAAATAATTTGGAAAAAACACCCCACTTATTAGTACAGGGTGTCTAGCACTCTTCAAAAAAAAAATTACACTTCAAAGTATCCAATTCTCCTAGAAAAAGAGTTTAAAAACAAATTAGCACCAAAGAATATGCTACATCAATAGAAAATGGAAGAGTTAGTGAATCATTAATGGAGGGAGATTTTTGATCCTCTAGAAAATGATTCGAGGGAGAAAATGCCCCACTGTGTCTAACGCTCTTTGAAGCAAAGTACAGGAGAAAAATATACTTTAACCCTTAAAATTTAAAATATCAAAATGTAGGGGGTGCAAATTAAATATGAAAATTGGTTTATTAATATGTAAATTTTCATGATGAGGGGGCATATGCCCACCCTCAGTAAAGCTTTACCACTGACCAAGCCTTTAACTGTATTATTAATCAAAAGGTTTTGTTCAACAATTTTTTTGAGTATCCTTATTGGTCTTTCTCTATTTCTCTTCATAAGGAACAAGACTATTTATTTCACTCTTCTCACTAATACTTCTCATGTCATTAACCAATCTTAAACAATTTTCTATTATCATTCCTTAATAGATATCATGTTTATTTTTATTTTTTGTATATATTCATTAGGAATTTTATCTTTCCATATATCCCCATACATCAATCTTAATTTGAAAAAAATACAAAAATAAAAAAAGCTTTCCTATATGAATGCATGAAAGATGCCAGGAACAAGGTGGGCATAGGGTGTCTCCATTTTGTTATTCTTCTTTCCCCTTCTATTTATTCAAAACAATGTCATTTAGATTAGTGGTGAAATCTCCATCATCCATTTATATTTGTGATCTTGATCGCCCACACTCACCTCATGTCTCATGATATCTAAAGAAAAGTTCTCCCTCTTGGCACCGCTATCTATCTTCCCCGCTAATTCAATGTTAGCATGTTCAATTACTAGAGCATGGTAGGAACTATAACATCCTGATTTTTAATCAAGAAATGAATTAGGAACTTGAGGATTTGATATTAGGATTCAAAATTTACTTTAAGGTAAAATTTAAAAATAAAAATACATTTGAGGTTATTTGAGGATAATGATATATTTAAGCAATTAATTATGAGTTTTATTGGGCCAAAAACAAAGTAGAAGGGTTAGATAGGATCTAAAATACGCAATTCGGCCAAACTAAGCTCAAAAAGGGTAGAATTAGGCTTTTAAAGGTTGACTGCACTCAGATGAGCACAACACAGAGCTCAACCATGCACGAACAAGGTGCAAAACACAGGCGTTTCTATGCATAGAAGGGTTTTAAAATGTTTAAAAGGGTTTTAAAGTTTGTGGTGTTTTTAGACCTTTGGATAGCTTTAGAAGGGAGCTAAAATGGTGTATGGGTCAATCAGACTCAAGTGGGTGGCCAAATAGCATATGGCATTTGTTGTGCCATGTGGCGCGGTACATACACCTTGCGCTGTGGTGCACGGACAATTTTTAGGTTAAATCATATATGAGTTGTGTCTAATTTCAGAACAAGAAAGGAAGATGACTTATGATCTATTAGAGCTTGATCTTGAGAGCCATTTAGAGGCATTTTGGGCAAGATTCATCTTTGGATAAACTTCCTATATATCCCCTCCCCCATTATGTAAAATTTCTAAGTGTTTGGGGTAATGTGGGACTTGATTTCAAGTTTCTTAGATTGTAACCAAACCCATTACCTTAATTAAGGTTTTGGAGAGTTAAATTAAGTTTCTTAGCCTTGGTTTATGGATTTTATAGTGATTTAAAATTTTTTATTAAGGTCTGGAAGAACTCTAAGTAAAATTTGAGAGTTTTGGAATAATGTTAGTAAAGATTTGAGCTTTTTTAAGTGTTTAAATACTAAATGGGATTAATGAAGTATATTGGGAGAGTTGATAGTGATATAGTGAAATTTTAGAAGTAATGGGTACCCAAAATTATGCTAAAAAGAAGTTAATTATAGTGAAAATTGATGATTAAATGTTTAATCTTATAGATTAAATATTGATCAAGCCTGTTAAGCTAGTAGACACATGTAAAGCGAAGATTTACCACGATAACCCTTTTTGTGGAAAAAGGGTTAAGGTAATTGAATTATCTAAACTCTCTATTTATGTATTTGGATGGTTTTATGTTAATTGCAAAAGCTATTATTATGATTTTGAACTAGCATAGTATTAATATGAAATTATAACTTAGAAATTTTATGTGAAGTCGAATTAATAGTTATGTTTTATATAATTATGGTTTTGAAGGTTTTATGCTAAATCCTATGTTCATGTACATGTACTTGCAAAATTGTATGGTTTGTAGTGGAAATGATCATCTGAGTGTAAATTATATATCTATGGCCATGTGTGAAATTGTTGAGCATATGTTTGACGTGATCATTATGAAAGGGTGAGGGTTCACCCTAGTGTTGTATTTGAAAATATTATTTGAAAATTCATATAGTATACTAGCAACATGAAGGCCTTGGTGCATAGTTTTATATTTGTTTAAAAGTTTAAGTACTATTTGAGATAGATTGGGCATACGACACTTCGAGTATTTATGGAAAGGGGGAATCTGTGGTCTATAGTAGGTGAAGGCACTTTTGGTCGGGGCTGCCTCCTATAATTGGTAAGCTTTAGCCAATCCAGTCACATGGATTCGATTCTATTGAATTGTCAGCTTATTAATTCAGTCAAAGAAAATAAAGAAGATATAAGGTAGTGTGTTGATGATGCATTGTATAGTCATACATTTGTATGTATTTTGATATACATATTTATAGAATATCTATTTAACTACCACTTCACATACTCTGTGCCATATGCCATGGCATGCACCACATGAACCATGGCATATGGCACAGAGCCATGAGCACCATTTTGTGCCATGCGTTATGGGCCACATGATAAGAATTTATTGTCATATAACAGTTCAATATGGTAAACTTTCGACGTGCGTCATTTTTACATATAACATTCGATCAAAGTGATTTAAACGCTCACACAAAGTTCATCTCATAAGCTAACTAAGTAATAAGAGAAGTTTGGATACGATCAAATAGTTCGATATAAATTTGGATAATTTGGTGCATAAAGCTGCTTTCCTTAAAAATTCAAGCAACATAGTGTTTAAATCACATACTTTATCTTATTAGGCTGTTTTATGTCTAGAACTAAATCTAAAAGGACCATTTGTACCTGATTGACTAATAATACAATCGTACATATCAAAATTTGGCTATTAAATTGCCTATTTACACAATAAAGGGTTGCTTTTCATAACTTTACACAATAATACTTTCTTGGCCAAATTCAGTACAAAATTCACTACTTTCACATTCACCACACATTCACAAACAAATCTTAACCCATTATCACAAAATTCACCACAAGTAGCACATTTTCACATACATTAGGTTAAGATTCTCAAAATCACCACATGTCACAACTGAAACATGTATATGTGTTCTATGGCAACTTAACCATTTGCAAATTTACAACAAAATCAATCTTCATTACACAACCTCTTGATTTTAGGGCAATAGCACTACTATGCCGATCCGGTGTCTTTCCCTTTCCCAGCTCACTACTAGCACCTATGAAAATGTAACCATAGGATGAGATAATAATCTCAGAAATAGAATAATTTGTTACTATTAACTATCACAAGTAACCATAAACAAGTACTGCTTATATATATATATAAACAAGTAAAATTTACAATATAATTTCACTTTATAGAAATCATATTCCTATAAAACAATCACAACTAGCATGATCAAATACCATTCGAGCCTCTATATCACCTTGATCGAAATCATAGGCTCTGTTAGGCCAATACACACTCATTGGTTTGAGCGCATCTTTAGTGGTATAATCACCTAGCTAAAGGTATTATGTCCCACTTTCAAACTATGGTTTCTCCCTATCACATAATGATCAAGGCATCATTACTCCAACACCATATTACACAAATACTATAGAGCTCTAATCTCTAACATTGTAAGCCACTTAGGCACTAAAGAGATAATCTCCAATATCACACCTCAATAGGCACTGAAGAAAATATATGTCATATGGACTTCTCACCACTCCTCTCTATAGGTGAATTTTCACCCTCTATGATCATGGTCATATACAAACTGCTTGTTTCTATACACATTTATATATACAGTTACATAGTTGTATATTTTTATAGATTTATTTCTTTAAAATTCCTTTTCATGTACAATCATTTGTTTCTCAAAAACATGCTCAATCTGAAAATAATTTCATGCACTAGCTATATTACTCACACAGTTCTAATAGATAATCAAATAAGGTAAGTTATTCGATTATCTCAACCTTCTGTCACAAGAAAGGATTACCCGTGAATTTTTTTCAACTATTAATGTCCCCACACACATTCTTTCTCAAGTTACATGCACAAAATAGCAATCTATGCATTATTAGCACTATTAGTCAATTAATCACATTGACCATGAGTATTAATTATTACTTAAAACTAAAATTAGCTCTTCCTTTCCTTTCACGTGGTCAACCTAAGTTCCTTACAATCCAATCACCCCTTTCTATCACTTCTATCAATTCCTAAACCAATTCACACCAATTTTTACCCCTTTTTATCACTAATTTAGGGCTTACTTATGGTTACAACTTTAAAGCTTTATCGTTTAACTCAAAGCCACTTGTAAAACCTTAATTCAATTCCCAATAATCTTTTCATTATCAAATGGTAAGAAATAAATTTCTTAAAATTTCTTGATTCAATTTCTCTATAATTTAAATTAAGAAAAATTAGTGTAGAATCAAAGCTAAGGGTGGTATGAAACTTACTTGATAAGCTATTGGTTAGAAATGTCTCCTGAGACCTCAAATCTTCTTGCCCTAATAACCAATACTCCTCTCTTCCTTTCCTTTCACATTTCCTCTCCTTTCCTCTTTAGAATTCACAAGCTAACCATGCATATCAATCATTTAATCTGTATCATGTGCCACGATGCATACAGCTTGTGCCATAGTGCTTGGCGCAGTGAGAAAAATCCTCACTATGCATGCATGTTTCATTTCAAAATGCGATCCTTCAGCCGATTTAGTATTGGTACATTTTAGAGTGTTACATAAACTCTGGTTATTGTAGATTCAAAGCATCCTCTCTCAAATTTGGGAAGCTCTCTGACTATAGTGTAATGATTCCTATAAGCATTAACTCCCTCTTTCTTGCTCTTCTTTTTTGTCATGCCTTTAGGGTTTTTGAAAAATTATAGGAAAGAAATGTCGCTTTATTTGAGGGTGTTTATTATTTTTTTTATTCTACTAAAGTTGTATCTTATGTTTTACTCGCTCACTATTATTTGATAGGAGTTGTGTGCACAGTTTGTTTTATTGGAATTTATCTCAATTTTTGTTAATTTTCTTTTTATAAGCTCGCAAAATGTGGGTTTTCTATTGTGGTAGGTATTTTATTGCTGTTCACTATTATTATTGAGGAAAAGGAAGAGAAGGGAAGGAAAACATAATCGAGTTTGGTTTTATCTACCTTTTATAGAACATTGGCTACCAATTAGATTTGTTGAACCAAGTATTTTGATGATAACAGAATGAAGAGAAATATATTTGTTAATTATACAGATTGAATATCATGAATCAAGTGACAAAGCCTTAAGAAGAAAGAGTGTACATGAGGAACCTTTAATGAAATTATCTCAAGGACGCTGCACACGAAGAAATGGAAGTGAGCATGAAGAAGAAGACTAAAGTCATATCATGCATACTATACTCACGAGAAAGAAAGAAGAATTAAGAGAAGAAATAAAACTTACATAGGTTATTTTATTCTTCTAGATATATTTTTTAAAAATTAATTAAGATTAAGAACATATTTGAAGTAAGAATGCATTATATAAAAAATCATAAGCTCATAAGTCCTTTAAGGTTAAAAATCTCATCCACTTAAAGATAAGATATATCCACGCATATTTGACACATCTTTGGAAACACTCATGATTTACATTGTTCTATCCACACTGGAATTGTAAGTGTTCCACGTCTGTTTGATCATTATATGTACATATAGGACTTAGTGAATCTTATTTTAGCTTGAGCTATAATTAGTTTACTTTTGAATCAGAATATTAGAAGTGAAGATGTAATACTATATGATGGTTCACACTTAAACATCTTTATGTCAATACTTGATTGCTAGGTCAATATAGAGAAACATCTTGGATAAGCTTCTGTAATCTGATTTATGCTTGGATGTTATTTTTATCCACATTTGATTGATCATAAGTATTAGCTTGAAGTGTGCTTAAGAAGTAATCCATGCGTAGATTTTGTTGAATGCATGCTTAGATTTTGTTAAATTCATGCTTGAATGGATAAAATACTCATTTGTCTTCAAGTTTGACTTAAAGTAGGCCTTAGCATTAAACAAATTATTCAAGCTTAGAAGTACCCAAGCGTGTTTTGAGATATCTCTATATATTAATCATGATTTCACCATAAACCAAGGTAATCAAGGTCTAATCCTAATAAAGATCACCAAGTTTGAGTTTTGTAAAAATGGGATCCTAAGTTTTCATAGATTAAAGTAAATGAAAATCTTTATTAAACTTTTAGTCAAAGTAAAATAATGTTTAGAAAACATGTGATATCTCAAGTGAGTGAAATAGAGTCAAAAGCAGTTGAAAAACATCATAATATGAAAACCAGAGTAGTGCGCTATGGCATGAGTACATGTGCTGCGACGTGTTGCACGTTTTTTACAATTTGCTATTGCATGATAGCAATTCTGAGCAACTTTTGAAATGTCCCATTTCTTCATCCAATATTCAAATGAGATAATTTAAGTGTTTATGAAAAACTCTTTTCATAGACTAACTAATGGCATAGGTTTTTCTTCTAAATTAAGTCACCCAAGGAAGTTGGATACTCAAACACATTTCACGACATTTTCTCATCTTTGCAACCAAAAGGGTGTCCAAAACCTCACGTAATTACTAAAAGCCATTTCTAATACCTAGACCATACTCATTGGACTTAAAACTACCTGTACAGTACACCACATGCACATATACACCAGCATATCAAATTTTCACTCCTTAATCCCTTAATACCAAAAATAGAAGGGAGAGATTTTGGCATTGCATTTCACAAGAAATCATCCATATTATGTTTAAATCAATTTTACTATACTTGCACTAATATTTTAGCCAATATCTACGAGTTATCATAAATAATATCTTAGGGCCTAAAATATATTCCAGACATCATAAACAACTATATAGTGTAAGTGTAAATAAAATGCATCCTAATTAACAATATACTTATCCATTACACAAAATAATTAAGAATGAGAGGCTTTATAATAGGAACCTTAGATTCTTAAGCCTCTGGAAGCTTTTTCCTTTCCACACCTGAGCTAGAGCCTAAAAATGTTGAAATAGAGGGGTGAGTCTAGCTACTCAATAATCAAAGTACACATACCCCTTGCAGTTGTACATCAATTAAATAAACACATATAAATGGATTTGATTTCTCAATATATACATTATTACATGTAACATAATTTGCCATTTCTCAATTTGATTCATTTTCACAATTCTCATCTCAAATTACACAGCTCATTGCCATAAAACACATAGGCATATGACAATGGCCTTATTTATTATCACGACTTGGCACAAACTTAAACAACTATATGACACACAAATGCATGATCAAACCATCTTATTTCCCTTAACTAAAATCATGGATTATAATATCTAATAGGGCTTTATGTGATTGGACTACATAAGCTCACCAATTGTAAGGTGTGACCCGACCAAAAATCATATGACTCACTATCGAACCACGGTTTCCCCTACTCTCAAATCTCTAGGGTGTTTTGTACCCTAAATTAACCTCCTTGATAAACTAGTGGAGATAGCTAAGTTCTAATCTCTTAACAAACTATGGGACAAGACTTTACTCTCAAGTATCAGAAGGCAACCATAAATATTATATAAATTTTAACTACTCCTCTCTTTAAACGAACTCTGCTAACTAATTATGCAATGTGTGATATTCACTCATTTTACAATTTCATTATTTTAATATCAACACATTAGGTTTAGGACAATGCGTTACCTAAGTGGGCATCAATATTATTTTTCTCAATCATTATCCATTTCAATTTTTAACCTCATAACATTCTCCTATTCCTGGCATGTAGTACTCATACCTCAACATAATTATATTATCATCACATCCATATCACATGCTTCTTATTTCAATTACATGTCATAGCTTGCAAAACATTTTGAATTAAATTCACATTTCAAATCAAAACAAGATTTATACACATTCACAATTCAACCAAACATCTATACTCATGACATGCTTTCTCATTTACAATCAAATCATACATGCCAATATGTAAATTTTCACAATCAACAAACAACTACCTAAAATAAGGTTTTTTCGATTATCTCAAACCTTTGAGAAGTCAAAGGTTTAGCCCTTAATAATTAGCTTCTAAACTTGCTTGCCAAGCTAAATGTGGTGCTCAGACGATTAATCTACAATTAATAAAGTCCAACTTTAATTAACATTGCTATAAAAACACTTTCAACTCTCATTTTTCATGTCTAAAATAACTAATACTCATATTTCTCACATTTAAGCCTACCCATTGCGTGTATCAACTTTCTTTAGCATTATATAGCTTCATTAAGCTCCTATATTTCCATTACTTCCTTAACAATCCCTATAACTCACATTTAATATCCTATTTTCATACATTAATGAAACTTACCAACTAAAAGCTTATAAAACCATCAGTGCAAGATTTGAACAACCTAAATAACTCCTATTAATTCTATTTAAATTAATGAGTTCAAAACCATAACCTATATGAACTAAAATTCATCACCACATCTAAAATCTTAATTTTATTCCTTATAATGATGGAAGAGAGAGAGAGAGAGAGAGAGAGAGAGAGGAAAAGAGTATAGGCCACTTACCTTAGGTGTTTTCTAGCACCAAAATATAACCCTTCCCTATATCTGTGAGATACAGGAGAATATTAACTAAATCACCACTCTAATATACTACACAATAATGAAATAGTTTGTTTGAAAAGCTTGGGCCCAAAACTCGTTTTGCATAATTATCAAAATCATAATACAATCGAGTACTACACATTTGAGCAATATGCAAAGAAACATCATATGCATTCATAACCATCATTGCATGCACCACAAAGTATGAAATCAGGTCAAGTTATGGGCAATGCATCGTGGTAGATAGCACATGTGCCGTGGCATATGGCACAAAACCACAAGCCCAGACTTTCACTGTGTCATACACTGTGGCGTGAGATACCATATGCTAGTCCGAATTTATTGCTATCATTTCACAGTAGAAATGACGAACTTCTAGTGTATGCCGTTTTCACATCCGACATCTGATCAAAGTGATTCAAGTGCCCACATGAAACTTATCTCATAAGCTAATGAGACAAGTTTGGACACGATCTAACAATCTGAACAAAATTTGAACACCCAAGTATAAAAAATCACTTTTTAAAAGAATTTCACCCAAGCACTCAAATCAATTCATTTATCTTATTAAACCACAAAAGGCCTTGAATCAAGTTCAAAAGGACCTATTACACCTTATTGACCACACTTCATCACCTACATACATGTATATCAAATCACATTTTACAAAATTTCACCACTTAACACAATTTAGCTCACTTAGCCTTTTCTCACCACAAATTCATTACTTTACATATTCATAACATATTCACAACTTAATCTTAGGCCCAAATACTCATTTCATCACATAATTTCACACATAGGCTAAGATTCACAATTATCATCATAAATCTCTACAATTTCTCTATTACACTACTCAAAACATACATGCGATTCTTATGACAACTTATATACATAATTTCCACTAAGGATTCACTTCATTACACAAACTTAAAGGTCTTGTAGTCATAGCACCACTATGCTGGTCTAGACCCTTATTTCTGATCACCACTTTGTATTGTAAAAATGTAACCACGAGAGTGAGATAAAAATCTCAGTAACAAAATAAGTCACTACTATTGACTATTACATTCAACTATATAAAAGTAAAGCATAATATATCTTTTAACATAGCATATATCAGACATTTCATTTTAAATTTCTACTACATATGTCAATTCACTCTTTTTTCACTTATTTTTCACTTTACACTACTTTTCTACATATAGCATGATTACTACCGATCGAACCTTCAAATCACCCTAACTCAAAATTATAGGCTCCCCTTATACCAATATACACTTTTATTGGCCTTGAACTCACATTTAGTGGTAGAATTACCCAGTCAAAGGTGTTCTATCATACTTCTGGATTATGATTTCTCCCAATACACATAATAGAGTATCGTTAACTCTAACACCATATCACACAGACATTAAGGAGTCTAGATCTCTAACACTGCACCTTAATAGGCATTAAGAAGATAATCTCTAATACCATACCTCGAAAGGCGTTAAGGAGATATAATTCTTTAACACTGCACCTCGTCGAACACTAAAAAGAATAACTTTTCGAGCTAATCATAGGTTCCATACTCATACATGTATCCACAACATATAGTGTCTATATATTTATATATCTAAAGTATGAGATCACCTATTTTCACTCATCTATTCAATCAAAAGATATTTCGTGCAACATTCACAATATGTCATAAATCATGCTTAGTTTGAAACCATTTCATGCATTAAATAGCATACTCACACATAGTTACAATAAATAATCAAACAAATGAAGTTATTCGGTTACCTCAACCCTTTTGTTAATAGAAAGGTTACACGTGGATTTATATTACCACAACAACTTGTTACAAGCTTCCTTTCTCAACTCACTCACGGAATACGCCAATCTATACACAATTTAGTCAATTAGTCTAAATTGACCAAAAGTGCTTAATTACTAACTATGACTAAAACTAGCTATTCATTCCTCTCCATTTATCCATTCTAAGTTCATTATCATTAAATTATCACTTTACATTACCTCATATGATCCCATTTCAGCTAACCAAGATTTCCACCCCTATTTTCTTACATTAGGGCTAAAATAAGTTTACGGGTTCAAAACTCTATTGTTCAGCTCTAAACTAGTCGTAAAGCTCTAACTTAACTCTCGAGAACCTTTTTATTACTATTGGATAAGAATTAAATCCCTTAAATTTTACCGATTCAATTTCTCTTAACTCATATTCAAAGAAATTTTAAAATGGAAGGTAAGAGTTATACATAACTTACTTGATAAGCTACTAGTCGAAGATGCTTTTCAATGCCCCGAAATAGCTTGCCTTAGCTAACCTTTTACTCTTCTCCACTCCATCCCATGTGTTTCTGATTTCTCCCTTAAATTCATGAAATTTCATGACTTAAGAAGTCACTTTCTAGTCCATATGCCATGGTGCAAGCAACATTTGTCGTGGCACATGGTATAATGAGAATTATTCTCATCATGCGCACTCATTTAGACCCGAAACATGATCTTTCCACCCACATTTATTCATTTAACATTAAAAGACACAAATTATCAAGCAACCATCTAAATTCTTAATCATTTACTAATTACCACTTTACCCCGATTAATAGCTAATTAAAGGATTAAGAAATTCAAGATGTTACACAAAACACTCCTAAACCACCAATGTGGCAAACCCTAACAGAGCAAGAATGAGCTCCTTTGTTTTCCTCTTCTTCCTTTTCTGACTTCTATTTCTGTTCGTGAGTCACTTATCAGAAATTTTGGCCACACCATGGCGCATGGTACAGAAAAATCCTCTTCCTTCAATTGTTATATGTGCACTACGGCAAATGTGTCACATGCTGCCGTATATGGTACAAAGGAACTTCATTCATGTTTTCTCCTTTTGAGGCTAGGTAGCCCAACTTCACTTCAGACCTATAGTTAGGGCTGAAATCATAACTAAATGCACTTATTATAGTTCTCCAGCTACACATCATGTCAAATCACTTGATAATCATGGTTAATTTATTAGGGTTAAATTTCCTTGGGATGTTACATATTTCATATCACAGTGAGGTAAGGTGCCTTAGTAAACTCATCCATGCCTGAATTAGAAGTTGCCCATGCTTGTTTTAAGCTTACAATGAAACTTGGTGTTTCAACCTTTATCAAACATGGTTAAACCCAAATAGTCTACGCTTGGATTAGGTGAAGTGTTAAGTGAGCTAAAGTGAAGTTAGCTCATCCATACTTAGATCGTACTTGTCCATGCATAAATGAGAGTTCTAATAGTATTTAATGCATTTAATTAAAAAAATGCTTTATCTATCTTAGATAATTTCAACATGTCTTCGTCGAATATTTTGTAGTTTAGGAATGGCAATTTTTTAGGTTTTTTCACTATTGTCATATCCAACTCTTTAATGCATTAAGGATTTTGTATTTATGTAATGGTACATAACCATTTAACTATTATAAATGCTAAATACTAATTGACTACCACTTGGCTTCTGCATCACATACCAATTACCTCATGTTTTTCCTTCTTTCTTGATATTGTAGTTTCTTCAGTCTTTATCAAAATGTGGTGGATCAACTAATTGGATTGTATAAACAAGTCAAAATTGAGGATCCCCTTGAAAAGGGGACACTTGTTGGGCCAGTACATACTCACACTTTAGTGGAAAACTTTAAGAAGGGCATGTTTTGTAATGATATGCTTGGCAGAAAAATAAGTTTGGTAATGATATTGATAATCTCTATTTGTTTAGTGTATGCTTGAACACTGCGGTACTTGAAAACCATTTAAATGCTTGATAATCTTTATAGCTATTTTAATATTTTCATGTTTAAATTTATTTTCTTGCTATGTTGTTTTATATAGGTATTTTTTAGATAGAAGATAATTTAAATATATTGTTGTCTAAACAAGGAAATTTTTTTTGTTAGGAGCTATCCTAAAAACTACCCTAGTTTTTTTTTAAAAAAATGTCATATATCTATACTGGTTATAGTCATAATCAGTGTAGATATGTGACATTTTTTTAAAAAAGTAGTATACATACACTGGTTATGGTCACAACCAGTGCATATATGTGCATATCTATATCGATTGTATGATCAATGTAGCAATTAACAAGCTTTTTACATTGATCTTATATACGCCGGTTGCAAAACCGGTTTTGATAGCCAATTTTAATTAGCACAAATATCTCTTTTTGTATTAGTGTGGAAGGAGAGAGAGAAGTAGAGACACTTCTTGCCTAAAAAAGGTACCAACAGGACAGGACGGTGTGTACAGTTACAGCATGGCTTTAGTTTAGAGTCGATAATTCAGGCTGGCCATGCTTAATTTGGTCTGGGTTTATTCAAATCGAACTTAAAGTATTCTGTTCTTTTAAAAAAAGATTATATAATTAAGCTCAATCCTAACTTTTTTTGATTGGGTTCAGGCTATCTGTTGGGCTTGATTAAAATTACCAATTTGGCAGGAGGCATGTGTTTCAACCTCGTGAATCTATATATGTACATGTATGTATGTATGTGTCTTGACTCTATTGTTTTTTAGCCTGGCGTCTCAAATCAGACTGGTTATTGGACTTAGCTTGTGTATTGGACAACGCGTCAACTACAATCACAACACGAAAAGTCATTTTCTAACAAGCTCCACGTGCAAAACAGCACAGCTTTGAATAAATATGTGGTCTTGGGTCTGTTTGGTTGGAGGTAAATGGAGGGGAGGGGAGGGGTTCTATTTCTCTCATTTAGTTCAAAATATTTGGAGGGGAGGGGAGCCAAAATTTTGGCTTCCGTCCCCTCCCCTCCCCTTATTTTGGCTCCCTCCAAATTGAGGTTTTTTAGAGGGAGAGTTAAATTTGTTGACTAATTTACGCTCATTATTTTTATAAAATTACGATATTGCCCTTGAAACACAATAAAACCGTCTAACTCGCAGGACCTCGCTGGCTTTCTTTTTCTTCCACAAGCTCGGTCTGTCTCGTCCTCTTCTTCTCGCTTTCTCAAAGCTCTTAGTCTGTCGGAGCTCTCGCCGTGCGTCTGGTCTATCGTGCTCGAAGCCCCGCCATGCGTCGTCCCATCAGGTCCTCCTCTTCGAAGCTCTCACCGTGCATTCTCAGGTCAGATTCTTCCTCGTATTTGCTCGGTCTATCTTTTCTTTGAATCGATCTACTTGATTATTGTTTGCTCAATCTATCTTTCGTCTTGGTTTTGATTATTGTTTGATTTGCTCAGTCAAATTGTTTTGTTTTCTTCATCCTGTCAGATGCGTGGAAGATTGTTCTATTTTCTTCATCCTATCAGATTATTCTGTTTTGATTATGGCTATTTTCTTCTTTGCTCTAGTTGTTTTGTTCTTTTTCGTGGGAATTGGAAAAGTTGGGTCTGGTATAGGGCAATGATAGATAGAGATTTGATAAGAGAGGGACCAGGCTAGGGAAAGGGAAAAGCTGGGAGGGAGATTAAAACCAATCCTAAAAGTAATTATTGGGTTAAAAGACAAAATAAACCAAATAATGATACAGGCAACGTAAAGTTGACCCATGTATCAAAAAGCCTAGAGTCCATTGGCCATCAATCTTATCCTGACGAGTAACATGATATCCATGTAAAAGTTCAAGCTGGTCCACTGACTTGCAAATTTTAAATGACAAGTATTCATGAAATGATACACAAAGTACAAATAGATGAAGATGAAAATTCAGCCATAAGCATGGGATAAGAAATAAAGAATTTTGATACTAGGAATTGGTTCGATAGATAGAACATAGGATGAGGGAAGACTATCTAATGTGGTGAACATCAACAATATAAAAATGCAAATGGCCCAGTGAGAATGGCTGAATAAAAATAGCAAAATTGAATTCAGAAATGAGAGAAGATTATGTAACACATAGGCATTATAACTATAGGACACTAGTATTTTTCCCAATTAACATGCATTGGTCCCAGATGAATGGAATTGAAGTTTCTCCCACTTTTAATAAATAACTAACTTAAACTAATTTCCTTGATTTTTGCATATTACCTATCTAGCTCTTATATTTAGGACCAGAGAATGTAATCTGTATTTTGTATCTGGTGTTTGAAAAGTAACATTATCTCTCAATTCCATATCATTAGACAGAGATTGAAATGGTGGAAAAAGAATAATTTAAACAAAGCCAGTAACACTGCAGAATCTTTCAATATTTCCATAAGAAAAACATTTGGTAATAGAGCTTCAACAAAAGCTAGCCAAGTATCACCAAACATAGTGCTTCTATCACAATTACTATATTCTAAAATTTAGTGCCAGAAAGCATGATTCTCAAAATTATATAATAGAGCTGCGAATCAAAATGGCTGGTTCATTTGTTAATGATACAATTCATGCCTCATCATAAGAGTGTGGGTTTGAATATTTTAAGTAAATCCTCATAATGTAAGGATTTTGCTGGACAGTTCATTAGTATACCAAAGAATGATGAGGCAAGTTTAACTTGGTTTGTGGAATGTGGATGATAATAATGGAGTATGGCGAAATGAAGTGTACTTGATTGGTCATAGAAGTGAAGAGAGATTGCTTTGTATACCACAGAAATCTTGTTTTCTACTTGTACTATATATGATCATTGTTTTTGGCTGATAAAACTGAATCTTTTGCTCTTATTTATGATAATTGTGGCTTATTTATTGATTTTCATTATTCTTCTTGATTGCTTTGTTAGATGAGCAAGAAATCTGAAAATCTTTTACTGGTGCAACATTGGTTTGAATTGCGTCGAAGAGCACTAACTCTTCTTACTTGTGTCCTTGTAAAAGTATGTGTAAGTGACGTGTTCAAAAAAAATAAGTTACAGCTTGAGTGGCAAGAGAGAAATGGTATGTGAGAAATAAAGAGCTGAATTAGTAATTGTCCCTCTAGTTGAAATATCATTAGAATGACTCCTAGAACTTTTTTAGAATTATGTGGTATGTTAGAAGAGGCTGGCCTGCAACCCACGCGATGGTCAAGTGTGGAAGAAATGGTTGCAAAAACTCTATACATATTGACACACAACGTAAAAAATCATGAAGTGAATTTTTGGTTTAGTCATTCTGGTGAGACAATTAGTTGCCATTTTCATCAAGTTTTGACAGCTATCATTGACTTAGAAGAAAAATTTCTTGTTCAACCTAATGGCTCAACCATCCTTCCTGAAATTGAAAAAGATAAGAAATTCTTCCCATATTTTAAGGATTGTGTCGATGCTATTAATGGAACACATATACGAGTCAAGGTGCCTTCTTTAGATGCTCCTAGATACTATGGTAGGAAGGAATTTCCGACACAGAACGTGTTAGCAACATGTACCTTTGATCTAAAGTTCACTTATGTGCTCTCTGGACGGGAAGGTACTGCATCTGACTCAAGAATCATTAAGAATGCATTAACACGAGAAGATAAGCTTATAATTCCTGAAGGTAAATATTTTACCAATTTTGATAAAGTTTATATTTGTGAATGTAAAATTATTATAGTAATTATTTTCCTTTATGATAGGTAAATATTACCTTGTCGATGCTGGATTCATGTTAACAAGAGAACTTATAACACCTTACTGTGGAGTTCGTTATCATTTGAAAGAATATTCAAAATAGAATCCCCCTCTAAATTATAGAGAGTTATTTAACCTTCGACATGTAAGGTTATGCAATGCCATTGAACGTGCTTTTGGTGTTTTGAAAAAAAGATTTTCTATTCTATCCAATGCAACTGAACCTACATATGGAATCAAAGCACAAAAAATGATAATATATGTATATTGCATTCTTCATAACTTCCTTGTGAGTATGGACCCTATTGAAGATCTTTTAGAGGAAGTTGATGCTGTTTTTGCAAGAGAAAACCATTCAAATGATAATAACCGTGCTCAAAGAGGGGACAATAATGAGGCTGCTCGAGGTGAACTTATTAGAGAAAATATAGCCAATCAGATGTGGGCAGATTATCAGGAACATCTGGCTGTTCTTGAGGATGAACTTGATGATTGAATTTTGATTTTCTCAATAAGTTAGACTCTATTGTATCATTATAGACATTTAAATATGTTGTATTATTACATTGACTTATATTGAGTTTAATTGAAGTTTGATCAGATATTGAAATTTATTGTTTTATTGACTTTTATTTGTTTAGTTTGCTATTGAAATTTGCTTAGCTTTTTATATTGGGATTGGTATTATGTGATCGTATTGTTATGTGATAGGATGGCACCAAACAATAATAAGGAGATTGTGAACTGGACAAGATTAATAGATGATGCCCTCGTTGATGCTTTCATGAATGAATATAATGAGGGTCACAAAGTTAATGGCACTTTTACAACTATAGCTTATGATAACATGTGTAAATATTTGAGTGCTTTATTCGATAAACAAATTGACAAGGAAAAGGTGAAAAATCGATGGAAGACTTTAAAGAAAAACTTTTCAGATGTTTATGACATTTTCAAAAGTTTGAGTGGGTTCGCTTGGAATCCAATAACTCAAGTATGGGATGCTGAGCCTGAAGTTTGGGATGCATTAATTGAGGTAAATTTCTTACATATGCATTAATTATATTATTATTTAAAAATGAAAAAGTGTGCATTTGCAATTGAATTGCTTTTGTAATTTCACTTGTTTCAGGCTAAACCTAAAAGCAGTATTGTGGAGAACTACTCCTTTTCCAAACTATGAAAAAATGATGATATTATATAGAGTAGATAGAGCTAATGGAGATGAGAGTGAGACAGCCCGTGAGTGGAGAAAGAGACGTCGTTCTTAGGAAGAAGTCACTGAAACTATCAATGACATTAACAATATTGTCTCACAAAATAGAGCCACAATTAATGCTGAGCTTAATGGACAAGAAATCTCTCCGGGACAAGAAAACTCACCTAATCAAGAGCACTCACCCACTATTAATAGTGCATGTAGTAAGAAGACAAAGAGGGTGTCTAAGGACAAGGAGGCTAGTCTAAATGAGTTGACGGGAGCAGTGTTAGCTGTGGCTGAGGCAATTCAACAAGGAAATGTGATGATAGGATAGAGTTTCAAGAAGGTGCCACAATTGTCAGGTGAAGAAATTTGAAAAATGCTTGAAGAGTGTGGGATTGATGTTGCAAGATTACCTGACATATATTGGTTTCTTATGGCTGATAATGATAGGCTGAGAGCAGCAGCTCAATGTCCAGCACCAGTACAGAAGGATGTGATAATGAGGATGTTTTATAGTTCTAATTAGATGATAACTTTTATTGATAATTTTTGTATATTTTGTTAGCTAGATGTCAAAATGTGGTTCTTAAGCATGATCAATATATTAGATGCTATTGCCCAATACATTTTGTTATTAATGATAACAATTGTTGCTCAATTGTTATTAAGGACTAGTATTGTCTTGTGCAATTATTGGGGGTATAAAATCATAAGTTTCATTGATTTTTTTCACAAAGTATTGTTTAATATTTAGATTAATTTACTAATATAATTATTTAATAGTATTATTTAATTTACTTATTTGGGGTGAAGGAGTAAAAAAATTTGACAAGATTAGGGTAATTTTAAAAAAAATTATACAATTTGAGTTTATATGTAAAATAGATTTGTGTGATAAAATGTTAAAAAAATATATTATTGTACAAGGGTATAATGGTAATTTAATTACTACCTTCCCTTCCCTCCCCTCCTAAACCAAACAAAAGATTAGTAAAAACCCCTCCCCTCCCTTCCCCTCTGATCAAACCAAATAAGCTATCTTAAAAACCCTCCCCTCCCCTTCATCCCCTCCCCTCTCTTCCAACCAAATAGGGCCGAAGGGGTAGAATTTAATTCAATTACTTTTGAATTCTTACTTTTTGTTTCAAATTTCTACAGTTTAATTCAATTACTTTTTTTAAAAATTACTTTCATATTAATATATATTTATATAATTTTTTATTTTTAAATTGCATTTTAAATATGTATTTATTTAATATATATATATATTTCCAGACTATTAAAGGGGTAGAATTTTTTTTTGAATTCTTAAAATTTAACATTGTCGTTAAATTATAAAATTAATCAATTGTATGCTCATTGTTTAAATAAAATTAAATTCATTTCTTTCTTAATTATAGTAATTACTGTTGAAATGTTAATGAATAATTGAAAAAGACATATAAATAAAATGTAAGTTACGATGAACCTGCTATGCCAAATAAATGCTTTTCTTATGAATTTGTTCCCTGAACAGTGGAAAATAAAAAATGTGGACGTAGAAAAGCAATTTTCCAATATAATGGTAAAGAAATAGGAAAGAGAGGAGAAAAATGTAAAATACCAACGTTTGTCCTAAAAAATTGGAAATTTTATTCCATTTAATTTTTTTTTATACCATAAAGAGTATAGATTCAGATGACATAAGAAATTATCTCCTTGAAGTGTTGTAAGTAAATGATAATTTTTTTTTAACTAAGTTACGGTCAAGACTGAAACTCCCAATAATTTATTTAAATGATAATATCTACCATTTACTTATTTTTAATTAATTATTCCATTTAATTTTATTCGCTGTGAATTTCATTAGATAGGTTTATTGATTTTGTTTTTATTTTGATAGTCATATCACTTTGGCAAATTGAATTTAAAAACTCAATTCAATATTCGATTAAAAAAAACATGTCAAGTCAATATCAAACGGATTTTTCATTAGACATATATTTATATTATATATATATATATATATATATCAATCAATATATCTCGTAAAACCTCCACCAAATCATGTCATTTGAAACAAAAATAATTATGTTAAGAAAGATAATTTCAATTAAATTTGACAAATGCCGAAATCTACCCTCGATCGATTGAGAATTTGATTCTTAACATTTATACTGTTGAGCGAAATTCATCATCCATCGTCTTTCTCTCTCTCTCATTTTGAAAAATAAGCCTATTATTGTCATTTCTCTTTTAAGAGAGATTGATTTCATTTTCCGACAAATGATACCTATGACGCATTAAAAGATATAAAATGTCTAATCTTAAATATTATGTATTATTTCAATTGAATAAAAAGTCAAGTAAATAGAATATTCATTTTATATACCTACATATGTCAATCAGCATATCAATTAGGACAGTACAAGAGTTGAAGACGCTGAATTTTGATTTAACCCAAAATTTAGTCTCTTTCATCAGAAAAATTAGGTTAGGTGACTTGTAGTTTAGTTTTATTTAGTGATAACATAAAAATTAACAAGACCGATTTTGATTCATAGGATTAGGAGACTGGATCTTATTAATCTATATATCCACTTAACTATTTTTTTCTCCAAGAGGAAGTAATAATTCATTTCAACCTAATAAACTTAATAAGATAATAAATAACTTATAATCATAATAATTCAAAATCATTTCCAACAAGAAAAAAATATTTCAGTTACATTCTAAATAATTTAAATTTATAACTTCAACAAAAACAATATTTAACAAATTTCAACAACACTACCTTATAATAACAATTTAGAAATAAAATTCAATAATCTTCATGCGATCATCTCCTTATCGTCAATTACACTTGAAGCATTTGTTAAAAATAAATAAATTATAATTATATTATACAAATTAATAGGACTAGATTGGACCAAATAGTCTAAATGCCCAATCTCTTGTTCAATCTAATCCGAAAAAATAGCCTGATCTTTTTAATTTTTTTTAGTTTGAAGGACAAGTGTTTATAAGACTAAATAAGATAGGACAATCTTAGGTTGGATTGAAATAAAGGACTTTTACATAGTCCTAATATCAATATATCAAACAAAACCAACACTAAGTCATACTCTCTTCAATCCTATTTATTAAATCTCTACCAACTTCATCAATACTAATATAATAAAAGTATATAGAATAATTGTGAATGAAATTTTAAATTTAACCCTCAAATGAAAAGTCAAAATATAGTCAGTGAATAAATTATTATTTTTCAAAATTTGTCTCTCATACTTTGATAGGTATGAGACAAAGCAGAGATTGAAGATGGTGAGAGATAGAGTATAATTTGAAGAGATTGAAATAAGCCCAAAGTAAATTTGAGACAGGTGGGTTAGAAATGTTAAAGGATTAAAGGTATTTTAAAAACTTTAATGTAAAATGCAGAGAGTCATCATCTCTTGGTGACTTATATTGCGAACAATAATTCCCTTCTAGAAAGCGTCTAATATGGTGGACTAGAGGAAGTATCATTTAAAATAGAACAATTGTGTCAAATGAAAATTTTTAGAGAGATCTAATGCATTAGATCATTTATGGACCATCAATAATATTAGAACATTAGGTCGCATTAATATATAAATTAATTATGATATCAATAATAATAGAGAGAGAAAGAAAAATAGGTATTCTATTATAAAAATAAAATAATTAAAATAACCCTACAATGTATTTTATTTAATTGAATTAAAAAAAATTTATTGAATGAATCATGAATGATATTGTATATTGAGTTTATTTAAAATTTTTCCGTTATTGAGAAAGGTAATTTCACCTACATTTGATAATGTCTAAACCTACCATACCTAAATCAACTTTGAACAGTTGAAAATTTGATTCTTAAGGTTTTTACCATAAAAAAAAATCTACCATTCATCCTCTTTCTTTCTCTATTTTTTTGGCTAAAATACATAAAATTTTTTTAAAATTGTGCAACAATTGTATATAACCTTTTCGCATTTAAAAGTTTAAAATTAATCTCTCTAATCTTTAATTTTATTTTACAAAACCTCTTATTGTTAATTATATTATTTTTTATGAGGGTTAAAACGTCATTCAACTAAAAATATTATTAAACAAAAATATTATATTGTATAACTATTTATATAAATTTTTATATTTTTGGGGTAGTTGAGGCATTCGTAGTAGCCAAAACAAATGTTATTATCACCATATAAATTTTAATTATTTACTTTTGTGTTATTGTTTTTTATATTTTTTTTGTTATCAATGGTGCATAGTTTTCTAATATTAAAAGATAAATTAATCTAAGATGGTAATATTAAAATTTTTAAATATTTTAGCTATGTGCATTACATTAATCTAACATGAAAACATAAATAAAAATTTATTTTTTAAAATAATAAAATTTGCACCTTGATAATAAAAAAATATGGATAAGACTAATGTAAACATAAATATTTAAAATTTTATACAGTGGTAATAATATTTTTTTTGTTACCGATGTCTAACTATTCAAAAAAATATAAAAAATTATTATAAATAGTTATACAAAATAATATTTTTATTTAATAACATTTTTTAGTTTACTGACATTTTAATCCTCATTAAAAAATAACATAATTAGTAATATAAAGTTTTTAAAAATAAAATTAAAGATTAAGGAGGCTAATTTTAAATTTTAAAAATGAGGAAGGTTATATACAACTATTTCAAAGTTTAATAAATTTTATGTATTTTAACCTTTTTTGAAAATAAATTTATTATTAGTCCTTTCTACTTCAAGGGAGATTAATTTCATCTTTTGACAAAAGATACTTGTAATATTAAAAAGTATAAAATACATAATCTTAAAATATTATGTTTTATTTTTAATTAACACCTAACATTTTTAATTCTTGTATTATTTTTATAACTCTTTATTATTTAATATACCAGTTATCTCTCTAAAATTTAAAAAAAGAGAGAGCAGATAGAGTCTAGTTGACAAGAATTGCTAGTCTTACAAAAGGTTTTAAGTTTGGTTTTTAAAATGATAATAGATTTTTTTTAAAATAAAAAATGATAATTTAATCTCTTGAAATATAATAATTCTTTCAAAAAAATTTAATTATTATAAAAAATTTTGATGAAATGATAAAAATATACTTTAATTTAAAAAAGTGAAGAAAAATGGTAAGAGAAAGTTATGAATATTTAAATCATTTTAATCATTTATTGAATTAAGCTTGTAAATTTTAAAATTAAAGTTGTAAATGAAAAAAATTTATTAACCCTGCTTATTGAAAAAAAATGGTGAGAGAAAGTTATGAATATCTAAAACACTTTAATCTTTTATAAAACCAGATTTATAAATTTTAGAATTGAAGTTATAAATGAAAAAAAACTTTATTGCATTTTATTGATTGAACAAAATGATGGGAGAGAAATTAAAAAATGTCTAAACTACTTAATCATTTGTTGAAATAACATTATAAATTTTAAAAATGTTGTGAATGAACAAAATTTTATTACACTTTTTTAAATTATAGAGCATTTTTATTTAATAAAAAACTTTAATAACAATGAGGTATTATTTTTTTTAATTTTAAAAGGATTTATTTATTATTTTTTCCATTTTTATTTGGCCAGACATTTGTCAAATGTACGTCCCCGGTATTTCGACAAATATAAAAAAAATGTTTGATTCTAAATAATGACCTAAACTTTTTTCGGTAAAAAGAAGAGCAGTTTCAATGTTTCATGAACAAGAATTGATTGAATTGGCCGGACGATGGCGGGATATTAATCAAAGATTTAGACACGAAGGCGAGCGAGATTGTTTAAATGGCGGCGAGTAGCGAGGGTAACAGTACAGTCAACGCTCTCGTATTGTGTAAAAAGTCGTAAACGAAGCTTCTTGGTCCCAGGTTTTCTGTGTCTTTTCTTGAACTCTCCGTCCTCTCTCTCTGTTGGCAGACATTCCCCTCCTGCTTCATTTGCCTCCTCGTCGTGCCTGATCACTTCGAGGCTTTTGGCAATGGCAACGATCAGTCTGTCTAGGGGGATGTCTTTTTTAAAATCGGACGCCACCAGACCTTCTGATCTCTCACATTTGAAATACGTGAGTGTTCCCGGTGTTTCGTTCTGAACCCAGAACGGAATGTCTTCGCCGAAAGTTTTTGCCGGGCCGTTGGCGAGGACCATCGAGCACGCCCAGAGAAGCGAAATATCGTCCCCTAATGGTTCTGCGACCATTGTAAGTTTGATTTTGTTGTTTATTTATTGTGTTCATGAGTTTTTTTGTGATGCTCTGTTTGCTCTGGGTGTTTTCTGTGTTGTCATGGTGATGTGAAAAATTTAAGAATATAACTTTTTCGTTGGCTACGTAAAAATAGGAGGTTTGAACAGTGATTTGTCGCTTTGTAATCAATCGACTGAGGTAAAAAGGTTTATGACTAACATTGATTTGAATTTGTGTTTTTAATTGTTCTAGTAATTGGTCCAGGAATAATACAGTTTACCTTTTTAGTCTCAATCATAACATCGTTCGACCATATGGCTATAAGCCTTTAACTTGCGCTTCGGTGATCGTAGAAAGTTCGGAGAAAAAAACAAAATAATAGGATGAATCTGAATTATTTCGATATCTTTCAATCAATGAATTGCTAGGATCTCTGCTGCAACTGCGCATTAAAAACAAAAATAAAAATAAAAAAAAATGAGAAAGAAGGGGTGGGGCCGAGTAATACGAATTAGCTGTTTTCAGAGTTTAGTAATAAGCTTGGTTGTTGATGTGTGATATCATGTAATATTGCGGATTGTCATAAATTTTACATTGGATATTGATATTCGTTGATATTTTACTTGATTTAATCTCTTAAATAGACTTGTATCGATGATCTAATATGAATGATTACTGAAGTTTTATAGCTTTACAATTTTTAACTGAAAATTTTTGAACTTCTCACACTTACAATTACCAAGCACTGATTACTGCCTTGTAGTTATCCTATGCGTAGGCTTGTTGTTTACTGAAATAAATTCCTAAAGAGTCATTTATAGGAAAATTTCATCCCTCCTCCTAAACTTTACTTGGAGAAGTAATACTATATTAACAATACATTCTAGTTCTAGACTCATGCTACACGTTGATGCAGAATTTATCTGGATGTACAACTAGTTAAAGCTTCTTTTCTTTCAGAGTAAGAATAATGGTTTATCATATTTCATGACTGGCATAATGAAGACAAATCTTCTATGTTAAGGGTTTGGTGATATTAACTAACACTCACACATAAATGTAACTATATATACCCAAGGATTGGTATATTTTGGCATATTTAAGAATAAAAAATACCGAAGTCCTATTTGAACAGTGTTTAAACATATTTGAAAAGAATCTAAGAAGTGTGAAAACTAAAGATTTATTGCTGTTTTAAAGAGTACATTTTAATGCATTGAGTCTCATTATTTGACACATGCAACATGGATTGAGCTCTAACGAGAATCTTGGTACTTCAAAGGCCCTGAAACTGCTACATCTGGCTTCTTCTTTTTTGTTTTCCCAAATATTGTCTGTACTGTTAGATGGGATCATCAAACCATGAAATATGGTTTACAGTTTCTAATGCATATTCTAAATATTTGCTGTCTCATTTTCTTAAACTAGGTCGAGGCAAGCTCTTTGCTGGAGCTGCAGTCTCTGCATCATGCTGTGGGTCAGGCGGGGGCAAATTCAGATGCACATAGGAAGACTAAGATTGTATGTACAATAGGTCCTTCTACCTGCTCACGTGAAATGATTTGGAAACTAGCTGAATCTGGAATGAATGTGGCACGTTTAAATATGTCTCATGGGGACCATGCATCACACCAGAAAACCATCGATTTTGTAAAAGAATACAATAACCAGTTCAAAGACAAGGCTATAGCTATAATGCTTGACACCAAGGTAATCTTTTCTCTTATCTGTATTTCCACTCTCTCCATCTAATTGCATTTCAACCATTGAAGCAGACCAAAAATATTAAAAGTAGAGGAAGACCAAAGAGAACACTCATGTAAATTGTTAAACAAGGACTTTTTAGTTAATAATATTTTCAAAGGCTTAGTTGATGATAAAGTACAATGACATTGTGCAATCCATGTATCCAACCCTACTTAGTGAGATAAGGTTGTGTTGTTGCTGCTGCTGCTGCTGCTGCTGTTGTTGTCATAGTTTGTCCTTGTTTTCTTATCTTTAGGTGAAGAGAATTATCTTGTTAAATGTGCGCGCACGCACGCCTGCACAGATGGTAAATGTTCACTTATGTAATATGGTAAATGCTGATCACCATAAAAAATAAATAAACAAACAAACAAATGCTTAGACTTCAATGCTCGATTTCTGCCTGCACTGCCTTTGCTTCCCTTTCTCCAGTCATACTGCTTATTTCCTTTTAACAGATGCATGAGCTGATTTTCTTCACAGGGTCCTGAAGTTAGAAGTGGGGATGTACCTCAACCAATTTTTCTTGAAGAGGGACAGCAATTCAATTTCACCATTACAAGAGGGATCAGCACAGATGACACAGTCAGTGTAAACTATGATGATTTTGTGAATGATGTGGAGGTTGGAGACATAATACTGGTTGATGGTAAGTATGAACATTTCTTGCATGTGTTGAAGACAAGAAGTGGATTGTGTATCGTGCATGGCAGAAATACTGCTACAACTTCTGTCATGTTTAAAACTTGGAACAAAACATATATTGTAAATTACTGAATATTGGATTGTTGCTGCTGATTCTATGCTGTGTTTGAGCAGGCGGAATTTTGTCATCTATTGTGTTGGTGATAGAGTACCGGGATAATGGGTGATGTAGGGTATTATAGAAATATTAGGAATAATTATTATTTTCAAGTTATTTTAGATATTATCTATTTGATAGTATTTTTTAGATTTATTTTTCTGTTTTGTTGAGTGGTCCTTAAATTTAGGAGTACTGGGTATTGTAGATTATGTTTGTCATTTTATTTATTTATTTATTTTTCTAATAGTTATGCCCCATTATCTGAGTTATGGATTAATGGGAGTATTTTTGGGAAATATTAATCATTTTTCTGCCTATAAATACTGAAGGCACAACATGTAGAAATCATCTGGAAATATGATCATTGTTTGTTATATCAGTGGAGATTCTACTTTGCCTTTATTAATCATATGAGTTTAAGATTCTTACTTATCTTCTATTAAAGATTTTCATTTATCTTTATTAATGATGTTAGATTTTGATTTCATATTTTAATAAAGATTTATCTTCCTTATTTATCTCTACCTATCTTGGAGCCTATCAGTCAAATGATCCCTGTCATTAGTAATAGATTTTGATGATTTGAATCTCTCAGTAGCCCTAGTTTATTAAATTGGTGCATTAATTATCGTAGATAAAATCTGAGCTGCATCTGGTATGTGTTTTATAGGTTGGAATGATTTCTCTTGCTGTCAAGTCAAAGACGAAAGACTTGGTTGAATGTGAAGTGATTGACGGTGGAGTACTGAAATCTCGGCGTCATTTAAATGTTCGTGGAAAAAGTGCAACACTTCCTTCCATAACTGGTATTATTCAGTTTTATTTGTTTATCGCACATCATGCCTTTCTTTGTTGGCGTTTTTGTTGTATGAATTGTTTGACATTGATAATCTCTTCTTTCCTCTATCATTTTCACAGACAAGGACTGGGAAGATATCAAATTTGGGTGTGGATAATGAAGTAGATTTTTATGCTGTTTCATTTGTGAAGGATGCTAGAGTGGTTCATGAGTTAAAGGACTACCTGAAAAGTACTTTTCTAGATATCTATCATCTTTCTGAGCTTATTCTCTGGGTGTGTGCTTCTGTGTGCGTTAAATCTCTTCCTTCTTTTTTCATAATAAAATTATTATAAACCTCTTTTATAGGTCCACAATGCCGATATACATGTGATTGTAAAATTGAGAGCGCAGATTCTATACCAAATCTTCAATCAATACTTTCAGCTTCAGACGGGGTTAGCTCCTAACTCAGATTTTTGGCTTATGTTCTTTAAAAAAATTGTGTTTTCTTGTGCTTGCCTGTTTCTGTTCTGTTGCCAATTTATTTGTTTCTTAGAGGGTGTACTGTAATGGCTTTTCTTGTTTTATATTTATGGTTAACTTATCTATGCAAAAGGACTATGTCATGCACATGCATAGTCCTTAAATCCCAATCTCAAAGATTTGATCAATGCACTCTTCATTAGACATCTTGTCAGCTAAAAAAATGCAACTGTTTGACATAGCAAAATTGAAAAATTGTATTGTTCATGCCAACTGAGCTCTTGCGGAAACTAATTTAGCTTAGTCAAAATTTATGCCTGGTTTCTCCATAGCGGTCTCAAGCCTGAACTCTATTCTGGAGTAAATATATCAAACGCAGTAGAGTGTGATATCATGATCTTTATCTACCATGTAGCTGATAGAGTGCGGCGATCTATATATTGTAGAGGGAATAAGAAAGAGTGGAAGAAAGTTAACACCAGCTCCACAAGAAGCAGTCAGTGTCAGTTATTAATAGGGAAAATAGCAACCAAGGACCCTCAGTAGTAAATTAATATTAGTCAAGGACCAATTGACTTCAAAATTACAATACATTTTTTTGGTCCTTGACTGATATTAATTTGTGAGGTCAAAAGACCAAATTGCCCCTTAAGTTAAAAAAAAAAAAAACCCACCTCCCTATTGTAGCCGGCGTTGGCTGCCGGATTGCTGTCGAACCCCTGCCTGGCGGGAGGGTTGTCGGTGTCCAGAGTCGCTGGCGGCTGGCCATTGGAGCTCCAATGCCAGTGACATTTATTTCAATAAATATTTGGTTTAGGTGGTCGAGGGAGGGTTGATGGGAGAATGACAAAGAGATCCCAAAAGGATCAATTAATTCAAGTTAGGTCTTAATTGTCAAACTTTAGAAATTTGCAACTCAATTTTTTCAATTTTAAAATTATGTTGTGATGAATTTTATAACTTGTTTTTCAAATTTAACATGGTTGTGAAAAATAAAAAAAAATTATTTTGCCTGTTAAAATTTGGAATACATGTAGCAAATTCATCACAATGGAGTTGTAAAATTGAGAGATTAAGTTGCAAATTCCTGAAATTGGCACTTGGGACCTAACTTGAATTAAATGATTTTTTGGAACTTCTTTGTCATTATCCCGGGGTTTGATCCCTTGACCCCTTGGCCATTTAGAAAGCTTGGTGGCCACTAAACCACCCACGCCCTTTAATTATATGTGTAAAGAATAAATAAATAAATTAAATAGTAAACAAAGCTTCTATTCACTTCCATATTATAATATAAACAATATTTTCTTTAATTCATGAACTGTGATTGTTATTTT
>NW_026555880.1:0-47279 GCF_029017545.1 Prosopis cineraria | reverse complement strand
AATAATCATGACAACTAAAAGGATAATTAAGACTAATTACTGCAACAGAAATTGTTACAATTAAACATATATTTTTAAAAACTAAAATTTATAAAAATTGTTGGAGAGATAAATTCTTTTCCATGTCTATAATTCAGTCGCCCTTCCAGGTTTAGTTTGCTAATTTTTAATTTTCCAGTTGTAAATCAGATCAAAACTAAAATATAAATTGAGGGATAATTACTAAACTATAAAAAAGTAATTATGTGTTCAAACTATATATGTAGATATGTATCTATCGTTTTGTAAATTTGTTTGGATACGTATCTTCTTTTGCTCGCTGAACTTCTTTGTTGGACAAAGGTTCTATTCAATGATTGAAGAATATTTGCTCTCTTCTCACCAAGTCAATGCAGTCTATACTGGGAGTTGCATTTGAGACGAGTACAAGCACGGATGTGTGTCTTCCGCGTTTAGTTTCTTCTTTTAGCTTTCAACCTACCTTTGATTTAATTATCCTTTTTGTTTATCCTTTTAATTTCGGATGTATTAGAACTATTTGTCCTTATATTATATACTCTTTTTATTAAAAAATATAAAGCATTTTCAATTTTTAAGTTGTATCATTACCTTTTTTTAAATACACATATTGAATAAATCACTTTATATTATTTTAGGATAAAAAAATCTTATTAAATACGGATATAAATATTGAAAGATAATGTTAGTTTAAATATAAGTAAACTATTTTATTGCGGGGTAAGATTCAATTAAAAATTTCTTATATTTTTTAGCGAAGAGAGTTATATATCTATATATATATATATATAATGACTCGTTTGGTTTTTGTCTTTGACTACGGATGCCTTTAATATGTGAAGCAATAGTTTTAGACCCAACCTGAATATTGAACCAGAAAAGTTAGCAGTTTATAGTTCGCATGGTCTAATCGAATTGGATCAATGGTAGAATTAATGAAGTAATAATTAAATAAAAATAATATTAAATATATATATATAGATATATATAATAAATATACGAAAAATATATAGTATGCTAATAAAAAGACATAACATGATTGTAAATTAATAATATGATAAATTATAATTTTATAACTTGTCAAATATAAGTAAATCTTGGTTAAATTAAATATGAGTAGACTCAAAAATATTATATCTACATCTATAATTGTCAACATCTTTATAAAAAAATGGTTTCAAATCATGTTTTACATATGTTAGTTGTCCAAAAATAAAGTTAGCTTTTAATAGGATTTAATTTTTGAATTTTCTAGTTTTTTAAAATTTTTAAGCTTATTTTAATATTACATTAAAATCATCCAATTTTTTGAAAACCACTCTGGTTTTCAATTCAACTCTGGTTTCTAGCTCAATAGCAGCTCAATTCTAATCCAATCTAGCTCAATCATGAAAAACGGTTAGTGGAAGAAGGTGGAAAACTTTCCACATACCTAATACCACTACTAATATATTGGATCCATTATTAGGTATATCTTCAATATCATTGCATAAACTCAGATGTTCTATCAAAGTCTTTGAGTGCTGGAGGAGCATTAACAATAATAAGTGGTCATCTATCCTATAGTTAAATGAATCATGTGGGAAAAGTAAAGCAAGAAGGGAAAACAAAGATTTTTGTAATTGATGATGAATAAAATGTCATGTCAATAAAAAAGTTAAAATTTTACTTTTCATTGAATAAAAAAATTTTTTTAACTACAAATCATCTTTGGCTTGAACAATTTCTTTACAGGCACAAACTCATTTTTGGTTTGAATGATTTTTGATATAGCATTTGGATAAATATTTCTCAAAGTATAGCATTTTGATAATTTTTTTATTGTTTACAGTATATTGGTAAAAAAAAGCCCCCATTGGTGAGGGATATCAAATCTATCTGATCTATATAACGAATTTTTGGGAAAATTTTATACACAAACTAGAAAAATTCCAAAAAAAAATTAATTGACTAAATTTTGAAAATTATAACTAATTTTGAATATTTGGTTGTCTTTTTGTTTTACTTGATTTATATTTAAATTTCGAATATTTCTTTTTGAGAAGAGATATTGGATATACCAAATATCAAGTAGAATCTAATTTGATTATGTGCAGTAAAAGATTTGGATTCTTGAAAATATACGCTGTGCTCACTGATATAGATTTTGTATATATTCAGAAAACATATACATCGTAAATATTTTATTGAGAAACATGGAAAAATAAAAAAAATTGGCAAAAGAATAGAAAAATTTAAAAAGTTGTGCAAATTAAGATAAGATGTTAGCTCTAATAAAAAAATATTGGAAAATAAATTTAGATTGATCATTTATAAATCGTTTTAGAAATCTGTGTAAAAAAAATCTGGGCGAATCAACTCACTTTTAATTTGATTGCAATAATATGTTATTTTGTTTTAAATATATTGCATCTTTCTTTTGATAGCAAGTTAATTTGTTTTTTTGGTCCATGGGAAGCTCTATTCGGGAAAATAAAAAAAGAAACACCAACAACAGTTCTGCGAGTCAGGAGGCAAAAAGAAAAAGAAAAAGAAAACAAACTTACAAATGAAACGAACAAAAGCCATTGAATAGAAAGCTATAAGTAAATGACGAAACAAAGAAATGCATCTGCAACAGCAGGAAGCAAGAGAGACAAAGGAGGTGATGGTGTTTCCGCCCATTTAACTGGACACACATCCTTAATAGCATAAGCAACCATGCAATCAGCCGCACTATGACCTTTGCAGGACACAAAGGAAAGAGAGAACCCAGCTGTTAATGCCATAAGTTCTAAGATATATTCCACAATGCTTATACTCATCCAATCACCAAGATCAATTTGACCTTTAGTAATGTTGTTAACAAGTAGGAGGCAATTGCTTTCAAAAACTACCTTATCATAACTTAGATCTTGAGCCAGCAAAAGTGCCCTTCTTAAGGCTAATGCCTTACTGATGAATGCTGAGAGATACTTAACCTTATCAGAAAAAGCCCCCGAACAAAAAGACTAGCATGATTCCTACAGACCAAACCAATTGTAGCAGAATTCTGATTTAGCTTAAAGGCACCATCGCAATTTATTTTCAAAAAAACTAGTGGGAGGGACGGACCAATTAGGCTCTCCTGTACCACCATTAGCTTTAGGGACATTGTTCTGCACACTAACCCTTGACTCCTAAAATTCCAAAACTGCACTTCTAGCCCCCTCAATAACAGTTCTAGGATTTGGTTCAAGGTTAAAAAATCTTATCATTTCTAGCTTTCCACATCAACTGCAGCAACCAACAAAACTTAGCAAGATTAAATTCAGTAATGCCATTATTTAGAGAGGATATAGAGGACCACCACTGACTAAAATTAGTATTGCAAAAAGTAGTACAGTGCATAGGCAAATTACTTCCAAACCAAACACAACGGTTCCACATACATTTAAAAAATAAGTGCTCGGTGGTTTCAATGTCACCATCACATATAGGGCACATATTAGATTGACTGAGATGCCGTCTCACCAAGGGTTCATTTTTGCAAGGGCATTGGAGAGACAATGCCATATGAAATTGATGATGCGATGTACCATCTTCACCTTCCATAGTGTCTTCCAAGTACTTTCAGAAATAAATGAGGATGAGCTTCTTGTTGTTAAGTGTAATATCCTGAAAAATTTAATTAAAGGTTAATTAGGTAATTAAAGATAAATTAGACAATTGAGAATTAATTTGGATTAAAAGATAATGTATGAATGGTTAATGAGTCTATCGGACCCTAATTAGGGCTTAGAATTGGACCCTAGGTGGTATTAGGTCACATTTAGGCCTAATTAGATGGACAATGTTCAGAATTTGGAATTTTGATCTTTGGTTGCAGCCAAAGGTTTATTAGCCACAACTAAAGCTTGATTTTTGAGCCTCCAAATTCACATTTTAGCTTAAAAAATAGAGAGTTGAGTGAGAGTCTGAAGGTGAATGAAGAGGGCTCCGCTAGGGTTTGTTGTGAACATCCAATTGAGTTTATTTGGATCTTCTAATCACTTAGGTAAGTACCTACAACCTCTTCTCTTTTCCTTTAGTGCATTTTCATCACTGTTTTTGAATAGTTTATTGGGAATTCAAAAATAGGTTATGACTTTGCCTAAAATTCTGACCTCAATGGGATTAATGGACGTTTATTTAATTGTCTAACTTTTGAGTTATGGTGCTAATGATGTTTTAGGATTTCAAAGTAAGGTATAGCTAATTAGTTAAGCTAAGGAGATTTTGAGTTGTTAGTGTTGTTGATTAGACTTATGGAAGTCTAAGTGAACTAATGGAACTTAAAAATGGATTTAGTTGTGAGTAGATGACCACAATGAAATTTTTGAATTTAGGCTTTGATTAGAGTCAATTAAGGATAATTAGTTATTAATGACTATCAATGTGCTTGATTGTAGATTGACCGTTGTTAGTGCTATTGAGCTTATTGGAGGCTCCGTTTGATATTCACGAGTGCTCTTGATTGGTAAATTAAGAGTTGAGGTAACTAGGAATTTAATTATAGTATATCATTGTATCTACATTTACACTTTAAGTATTATTATGAATGGCTTGAAATGAGCAAAATAAGCATACGGATGAATATGTTGATTTTGAACTATTACCCAAATATGAAACATGACTCATTGTGATGAAATACTTGGTGATTATATTTATATAGATGCTATGTGATATTTGAAATATAAATTGTGGGCTTGGATTGGCTATGAGTTGATTATATGATAAGCTATTATGAACTACGATGTGGTGTGAATTATGATAAACATGCAAGTTTTGAAAATTATAAGGATGATGAATTACTATGATATGCATGAGTTTAGATTTGCATATGTTGATTGAACTTATATGATCATAATGGGTGGGAGTTCACCTTATTATAGTAAAGGAATTATGGTAGAAAATCCACGTAATGTAGCCTCCATTGAGTTTGAGCATAGTGATTGGCATAATTCATTACTATATGTACTTAGTATTGCCAACAACCTAAGGGTGCGGCATGGGTCCACACAATGCTTGGTATCATCAGTCCTAGATTGGATCGTGTGGGTTAGGCACTTATAACACCTCGAAATTTGAGTAGGAGAAATGTATAGTCCAAGAGCAAATGTGAGAGCTTTTGGTTAAGTAACCCTCATAATTGAAGAGTAGGGCTAGTCCAGTCACATGGCTAGACCTATATAAGATAATAGCTCATGAATTTGATTAGATGATATAAGGAGTGGTATAAGGTGGTTGCATTTGATAATATGAAATACACTATAATGATACACTGTGAATAATGTTGGTTTGTCTTATGTGATATTAAAAGCTTAATTGTTATAAATGCCATACTTTAATATACTTGATTAAATTACTTAGTTATTGATATGTTTATCTTGCTCCCATAGTTTAATGTTTACAGGCAAGGATTAAGCTAAGAGCAAAGGGAAGGCCTTTAAAGCTAGAGATTGAATAGTGAATTGTAATGTCTCTAGTTTTATCTTTTATGTGTAACTTAAATATAATATTTGCCCACTAAGGATCTTTTATATTGACTTATATTTATTTGGAGTCCACTTGCAATTGCAACCTTAAACATTGATTTTAGGCATTTTTGGATTGTCTTGATCATAGTAGGGTTCAACCCCTTAATTTGACTATGGTAGTGTGCCAAGATAGTTGAACAAGTACATCTTGACAAGTTAGATGAGTTAAATATGTTTTGGATGATTATTTAACTTGAATGCAAAGAATTTCATTTTCACCCCCTTATTATGTACCTTATAGTGGTTGAGTGGTCAATTCTTATATTATGAGTTGCTTGACACTTGTGACTATTTAGACAAATGTATTAGGACTTATTAAGTGTGGTTCAAGCCCTTGTGTAGGCTAATGGCTTACAATGTGAGATTTGGATACTTGGTTGATGGTTTTAGAGGTAAAATGTGAAATTATGGTCTCGAGTGTCTAAATTCTTTGTTTGATATTGGATTGACATGAGACCAAAACTATTGGCTAGATTACGAAATTGTTGATGTGTGGATGCTTGAATCTTCTTAATCAGAGATCTGAGTCAAAAGTTATGGGCATCAAAAATTCATAGTTGGTAGCTGTCATGATAGATGTTGTCATAGCTTTGGCTACGGCTTAATATGCTCTGGCCGCGGCTTAGTACCTCTGTTAAATTAAAAATGACCTTCTTGATCTTATTTTGACATGTTTTCAACCTTAAATATTTTTCATGCTTCTCAAATACTTTTTACTTTAATTTATAATGATTAAATGACCTTCTAAAATTGGTTTTGAGATTAAATGATTTATAGGATTTCATCTTTACAAGATTTTCTTACTTAACTTTGTGAGTTTTCAAATAGCTATGGTTGATCCTTATTATGCAATGATATATTTTATTATTCATTAAATTTGTTGTAATTATTATAGTAGTTCTACTTTAAGGTTAAGTATGTGTTGATTATGTGTTTAAGTAGAAGTTTTACATTAACTCAACATTCTGCACCCTTATTGCTGTTGCATAGCCTAATTTCACATTGTAAATGCCATTACTCGCAAGCCTCTAGTATACTCAGTCTTGAATATTGACCAAAGAAAGAGGTATGGCAAGAATGGCATTAGTTGCCTCTTTGCTAATAAGATAAGAAACACCTCTTAAATTCCATTGTCCATTTTCTATAAGATTGGCCATTGTAATAGTATATTTCTTTAGCATTGGATCCTTAGTATGTAATTTGCAATTCCTTAAGGAAGGAATCCACCCATCTTGCTAGATTCACATAGATAAGCCATTCCCTATATGTAATCTCAGCCCCGACATTACTAAACACATAGAACACCAAATACAAAACACTGTTATGATAACTCGGATTAATTAAATCCCAAGAAAAGAGTTATCATAATGCAAGGGTTATAAAAAGATTAAGAGGTTGAGATCCCAGGAAAACCCCCTTTTTTTAAAGACGTTTAAGCTTAAACTATAGTTTAAAACCAATTAAACAAGACAATGGAAGCATTGGAATCATTAACAACACTTAAAGCTATATTAATTTAATCTAAAATTTTCTAGAAAAATTTCCTCATCCACCGCGATGTGACTACTGTCCACTATAGCAGATGGCACAAAGAGCTAAGGCTCTCGCTGGCCATTGTGTTGTAGCGTGACCATCTTACGCCATGGCGCATACCTACTGTCATGATAGCAGTTTGGGCCTACTTTTAGAGTGCACCAAATCACCGTCCAACATCCAATTTGAATGATTCAAGTGTCCACACGTAGCTCTTAGAGCCACCTAGTGATTAGTACTGATCACATACCCAAATACTAAGCCAAATGAGATTTGGATACCTAAACCAAAAATGGTTCTTTTTCTTTCTAAAGCCACCACCAAGGTGTCCAAACTCACATACTAAGTCCCAATAATCGTGGAATCACTTGAACCAACTCAAATAGGCCCTAAACAACCTATTTATGCATTCAAACCATAACAACAAACTCCCATATAAGTTTTTCCCACCAAAACCCCTAATTTAGCATAACTTTCATGAGGGGTACCAAACATACATAATCATTCCAATGGCTAAAAAAATATGTGAATCAACATAAAATAACACTTGTACTAGTATCTCGACCTCTCATAGCCATTACAATATAAATACAACATCCCAGGCTGAGATACCCATAGTTTGCAACAAAGTTCATGCAAGTGCTCTCAAAATGACATATGTTTCCTAAGTTGGCATATGCATATGCAACTTGTTACAAAACCAAAATAAATGAAAAGGGACTATAAAATTACTCGCTAGTCTTTTTAATGTTCGGTTGCACCTTTCTTTCCCTTACCCCTGTCAGAGCCTTCACCTATAAAACATAACCACGGGGTGAGTTAAGGACTCAGTAACCAAATAGCCTAACTAGACTACTTGTGTTAGAGAACAAATAGTGCGTATATGAAGTGGCATTAAAACATCTATCAAGATACACCAACATTCATATGGTTATAGTATGATATGCATGATCTACACACCATCTTATATCCTCTAACTAAATTTATAGGCTAACAACTAATAAGATTGAATTTATGTGACTGGATTGGCCTAAACTCACCATTAATAGGAGGCAGCCTCAGTCAAGAGTGCCTTTACCTATTATGGACTGCAAATTCCTCTTGTCTATGAATACTAAGGGTGTCGATGCCCAATCTACATCACGTAGTACTAGGAGTTCCAAACAATATAATACTGAGCACCTAGGCCTTTACAATGCCAGTGTACCATATGAATTTTTAAACAATGTCTCCAATAACACATTAGGGTGAACTCCCACCCTCTCACAATGATCATGCCAAACATATGTTTAGTGATTCCACATAACCATAGCATATAATTTCATGATTTAATCATTTCCACATATAACTATAATAAGCAAGTTTTCATTAAAACCATAGAATTTCACAAATAATTATACTTGAATACAAGGTTTAGTTTTTTGAATCCACAATATTCAAAACACAATTTCCATTCCACTTCACATTGGGTTTCTAAACCACAATCATTTCATATTAAGACTATATTAGTGCAAAATAAGAGCCTTAGTTTTAAAAGCAATCATATAATTATCCAAACATATAAATAGAGAGTTTAGACAATTCGGTTACCTCAAACCTTTTGCCATTAAAAGGGTTATTGTGGTCAAACAATTTCTCCACACGTGTCCACTATCACCACAATGCTTGATCAATAGCTAATCTATAAGATTAAACTCTTAATCATTAATCCACACACTAATTACCCCATTTATAACATAATTTTAGGTACCCACATACCTAAAACCTTAATTTAACTCGGTCAATTCTCCCAACACACTCCATTAATTTTATTCAACACCTAAACACATTAAGAACCCTAAAATCTCTATCCACATTATTCTCAATCTCCTTATTTATACTTAAAGTTTGTTCAAACCCTACCCAAAAACTTTAAATCACTATATAATCTATAAATTTAAGTTTAGTGGCTTGATTTAACATTTCAAGGCCTTATCTAAGCCAATGAGTTCGGTTATAATCTAAGAACAATTGAATTAAAGCCTTAACCATAACCAAAAGCATTAAGAATTCGCATAGAGGGAGAGGAAGAGGTGTAACCCAAAGACAAATATTGTCCTATATGCTTCCAAATTGCTCCAAAAGTTGAGCCCTAGTAGCCCCAAGTCATTATCTATTACTTTCTCGCATTGATCTTCTCCCACTTCTAATTTTGGTCTAATTCACAAAACTAATAAGTGCATATTTTACATAAGCACGAGCGCATGGCGCATCCACTGTGCATGGTACAAAGAGTCTCACACATGTTTTGAACTACTCTTTGCTATAGCCCGCTTGAACACTGATTTAGTCCTCTTTTAAGGTTGTCTAATGATCCAAAAATTTTATTAATTAGTAATTCACCTAATTTCACCAAAATGCCCTCCTAAACACTGAAAATTCCCAGAATTGAAATCCAGAATGTTACACTATATGCCATAAATATTTTCATTGAGAAATTTTTGACCTTTTAGAATGGTCGTCCAGCACCATGAAGCTTTAGCACCTTTTTTAGCTTCTAAGAAATGAGAATGAAGAATACTCTAACCCACAAATTGTCATAATTATTCACAAGTCTCTAGGCTATTTTGGTAAGAAATGTATCATTAAAGTTGACAAAATCTTTGAAGCTTATCCCTCCTTCTTCCTTAGGTTTCTTAAGATTTTGCCATGATATCCAACACAATTTATGATTTGTTGAACTTCTGTCCCACCAAAAATTAGATTAAGACTATCAAATTATTTACAAGTTTTGTCTGGGAATTTAAAACATAGCTTTGGAAAAGTAGGAATAGCATTGATGATAACTTTGATCATTACTTCCCTCCCAACTTAAGATAAGAATTTCCTACTCTAACCCTAAACCTTCTTACACATTTTCTCTTGAACATATGTCAAAGCTTGTTACTTAGTTTTTCCCTATACACTAGGAATGCCAAAATATTTGCTTGGATCAGTAGAGTTTGCCACTTTTAAAATATTATAGATCAAGTCTTTAGTATTAGGAGGAGTATTTACAGAAAAGAAAATAGCATATTTCTCAAGATTGGCAATCTGGCCCGATGCGGTATAATAATCCGTTAAGATCTTAGCTACCTTTATATAGTTCTCTAATTCATCATTCATAAAAAGAAGAGCATTATCTGTAAAAAAAGTTATGAGTAACCTTTAGACAGTGTAAACTCATTTTAATTCCTTTTAAATGATGACCCTCTTACTACTTATATATCATATTGGAGAGCACTTCTGAGACTAGGATAAACAAATATGGAGATAAAGGGTCTCCTTGGCATAATCTCATTCCAGCCACAATGGAGGCTACTTTATTACTTGAGAGACATAAATTCAAGCCAACTGATTCAACACAATTCATTGTTAAATCAACCCATCTAGAATAGAAACCAAACTTTAAGAGAACATGCCTTAAAAAATCCTATTCAACTCTATCATAAGCTTTACTCATGTTATCTTAAGAGCAAATTCATATTTCTTTCTAGTGCACTTCCTTCTTAAATAATGATAGACTTTGTGAGAGAAGATGATATTATCATGTATCACTCTACTAGGAATAAATGCACTTTGATTGGAAGAAACACATCTACTAAGCAAATGTTTCATTCGTGTGGCCAAAATTTTAGAAATAATTTTGTAAGAGAAGTTGTACAAGCCAATAGGTCGAAACTGAGAGACATATTTGGGCTTATCTACTTTAGTAATCAAAGTAATATTGGTATCATTCAATTCATTAACATATTCTTTCCCTTTAAAAAAATTCTTTACCATGATAAAAATACAATCTCCCACTTCACTCTAAGATGATTGATAAAATTTACCTGAGAACTCATTAGGATTGCGTGCTTTTAAAGGGCCAAGACTAAATGTAGCCATCATACCTCTTCTTTAGTGACAGGAAATAGTAGCTATTCATTGGAAAATTCATCAATTCGACAATTGAGATAACTGAGCGCATTATCAAAAGGCCAGAGTTGAGAGGTAGTCATAGAAACTAGTGATGCAATTACTAATCTCCCCAACATCATTAACACAGTGGCCCTGGTCATCCTTAATCTTCAAGATTTTGTTATGTTCTCTCCTTATAATAGTAGTCAAATGAAAGAATTTTGAATTTTTATCACCAGCTTGTAACCATGACACCCTTGCTTGTTCTCTCCATTATAGTTCCTACCTATCAAGAAGACATTCTATTTCTATAGTAAGCTTGTTAGCCCTTTTCACGGTCTCTACATTAGTTATGCCCTATTTGCAATTAGCTAGTTGCACCCTCAAATTATTAATAAGCTTGTGAGTATTAGGAAAAATTTTAGCACTCCATTTAGATAAAGTGTTCCTATAGGTAGATAGTTTGGTAAGAAAATCCTCCACCGAGCAGTTTGCAAATGTATATAGCACTACTACAAAATCCAAAGAAGTAATAAAAAATGAAACGCTATTAATCTCAAATCCAAAGAAGAAAGGTGACGTTTATTTTATTAAATACCACAGCTTGCAAATTATTTTTTTTATAATTGCAATAAATTCACAAAGGTGGAATTTCTTAAATGAAAAGCCACATATTTATGTTGATCAACAATTAGGTGATATTTTAGTATTTAAATGCCACCTCTCTACTTTGTTATAAAAATAATAATTTTGTTTTGTAATATTATATAATTATTTTATTATAACTATATAATTAGTATAAATAATCAGTATGTATAATTTATTAATAATTTAAAACAATATAGGTAGTGTTTTCTTTATTTAGAAACGCCACCTCTCTAATTCATAAAAAAATTTAATAACTAGAAAAAAAAAGAGGTGGTGTTTCTACAAACTTGAAAAGCCACCTCTCTTAAAAATTATAAATTATTAATTGATATGCATTAGTTCTTCACCTTAAGTAATTTATTACCTTTTAATAATTATTATTAAATAAATATATATTTTGAGAAATTAAATAGATATATTATTTTATTTATTTTAATGTGAGAGGTGGCATTTGTAGAATAATAAAATG
This sequence comes from Prosopis cineraria, assembly GCF_029017545.1. NCBI lineage: Eukaryota > Viridiplantae > Streptophyta > Magnoliopsida > Fabales > Fabaceae > Prosopis > Prosopis cineraria. The sequence continues at coordinate 35,156 of NW_026555880.1, read as the reverse complement.
ACGCCTCTCTTCCTCAAGTATTTAAAAAAATTATATATTGGATGTTAATTATATAAATATTTATTTTTATTTATTTATTTTTTTTTAAAAATATTTATTATTTTGTCTATTAATTATTTTAATATAATATATATAATTATTAATAGCAATAATTTACATTACTTACTAATAACCATATTAAAATATTTATTTATTATATTAGTTTTAATTAGTTTTAATCTTTTATGCATATTTGGTTATAGAATATTATATATGATAATTAATTAACGATTAAGATAACTTATAGTCAAATAGTATTTATTATTAATTAAGTTTTAGTTTGTTCAAGGTAGAAACGCCACCCCTGTTTATCTAAGTATGAGAGAGGTTGCGTTTCTTCCTTGAACAAACTAAAACTTAATTAATAAATAAATACTATTTAACTATAAATTATCTTAATGTATGAGAGAGGTAGCATTTGTTCAAGGAAGAAATGCCATTTCTCTAATTTTTTTTAAATTCTCACAGAGGTGGCATTTGGAAAACAAATTGCAGATGTGGCATTTCTTCCTTAAACAAACTAAAACTTAATTAATAAATAAATACTATTTAACTATAAATTATCTTAATATTTGAGAGAGGTGGTGTTTGTTCAAGGAAAAAATGCCATCTCTCTAATTTTTTAAAAAAATTCTCACAGAGGTGGCACTTGGAAAACAAAATGTTTCTCATATCAGTCTTGTGGTGATTCATTAATTAATGAAATGCCATCAGATACCTATTATAACATTGAATTTTATAGCATTTGTTAAAAGCCACCAGATTAAAATTTCAAAAGTCACCAAAGCTCATTTCTATAGTAGTGCGGGGCTCTCCAACTATCATGAATGATCTGCATATAATATGGTCGTTATTATTATGGCTGACATACTTATGGTAGAGGCACATTGTTATTAGTATTGTAATCCTATATGTGTTTTATATTTATAATTAATGTGAGTTCCAATATGTGATTATACCCGACCACATGATTGTTAGTTTTATAGTCGTGGCAAACTTTAGAAAAGCAAGTCAATTTGTGAAAGAATTGTATTTTCCATTTGCATCTATAATTAATTGGCATATATTTGCATATGCTAGATTGACTTTAGTTATTGAATGTTTGCACTCATCCCTCTCTCTTCAATATTAGAGAGATTGGCTCATCATATTAGGATCGACGAAAATGACCAGAGGCTTAGGATTCTATTAAAATTCTAATAGTAGGCCTTACAGAATTATAATGCTGTGGATTTTTATTTATATTTGCCAACTAGGCTATCATATGTTTTTTCACTACTTGCATAAATTTGTGAAGTTGTTTTAAAGGTGTATTTTGTGCCTTGAGTTGTATATGCTATGGTTGCAAAGTTTATATAGGGCCAAATACTAATGCAAGTAAAAAGATGTGTAATGTATAGATATTGAGAATTATGTAACGATTTATGAGAATTTAGATCCCCTTATGTTTTTCTCATCAAGGCATTGAGCATTGAAAATGTAATATATGTGTGATTGGATTACTGTGGTGTATTGTACAAGTTTGTTATAGTTCATTAAGTATGGTCTAAGGGTTTATGGGAGCTTTTGGCACTTTAAATAAATAAATTTTGGACACCAAGTTGTGTGTTTATGGTAAAAAAAAAAGGTAAGTTTGGCCATAAATGTTCAATTTTTAATTGAAAAATAATTTGAATGTGAAATTAGTGTTATTAGCTAGAGTTAGGAGAAACTTTTTTGTAGATATCCAATCATCTCAATTAGATGTCAAATGAAGAAACAGGGCATGTTTGAAATTCATCCTAGGTGCTGATTTATGATAGTAAAATTACTGTTAAATTCACGCAATGTGCTGTAGTACATGGTGTGTAACATCTTAAGTTCCTTCATTAGTAATTATCAGTGTTTTCAAGGGGTAATTTAGTTAATTTAGATAAATTATTATTTAGCAAGGTTTATGGAGACTAATATGGTTTTTGGATCCTTAGACAGCATTAAAAGAAGGCTAGGTCGAGGTTCAAGTGGGCCATGGCATAAAAGAAAGTTTAACATTTCGTAGGCCTTTCTGTGCCATGTGCCACGGCGAGTAAGTCAGTGCACTGCTACGCACGTGCAAAATTTGCACTTATCAGATCACGGAAACAAACCAAAAATAGAAGAGAGAAAAAGGAAAAATGAGAGAGCAATGGATGAGAGCTTTCGATCTGTTAGGGCACGATCCCTAGGCTACTTTGAGGGCATTTAGAGCTTAATTCACTATTGGGTAAGTTGTACATTCCCTCTTCTCTCTCTTTTATGCAAAAATCTGAACATTGAGGTAATGGGGGCTTTGATTTCGGTTCCCATGGGTTTAGACCGAACCTATTAGTTTATTTAAGATGTTGGGGAGTTAAATCAACCTTCTAACCTTAAGTTTATGAGTTTTGTGATAATTGAGAATTTTTGGTAAGGGTTTGGACGAATCTTAAGTATAACTTGAGGATCTTGAGACAATGTGGGACATTGATTAGTGAATTTGGTGTGTTGGAATATTTAATAGGATGGTTAAAGTGTGTGGCAATGGTTGGTATTGTTAGAAAAGGAATTTGAGTATTTTAAGCACTTAGAACCTAGTGAATTCAAAGTTATCCAAAGTGATAATTAACGATTATCACTTACTAGTATAGATTGAGCATTTCTCGGGCCATATTGTGCATATAGAATGTGTGGAGCTAACATTGAGCCATGGTAACCCTTTTTGTGTGACAAAAGGGTTGAGGTAACTATATAGTTTATTGTGTTTATTAACTATTGTAACAGTGTAGAAGTAATTTTAAATGATAAAGTTATAGTTTTAAAGAATTTTGTGCATAATTTGACATTGTAAATGATTTTAGCATGAAAAAGTGTTGTGTAAATGGTTATGGTTTTAAAGGGACATTTGAAGAGTGAAGAGCATCATTGTATAGCTCTTCCCTTTTCTCTTTTGTGTGTTGTAACGAATATTGTCGATAATTATTGCTAACTTAGGTACATGATATTATTTGGGTATCACTTGTATGAAATTGTGATAAGTGTGCATAACTTGGTCCAAGAATGATGATACGGATTAATTATGCGCTTGGCCAAGTTGTTTACAAGTGATTTATATATATTTATTTATATATATTAAGTGTTTTGAGTGTCAAAATAACTAATTGATTGATGTGTTGAATTTTGTCCACCCCATTGTGTTTTTGTCCAATGGGGATTTGTTGGTCATTTTAAGCATGATTACTTAATTGTGTGGTATGAATGGATTGTTATGTGGTGTGTGATCCATTTAAGGTGGTTAAGTTGTCTCCGGGGCTAATGGCATTGTATATTGTGACTTGGACACTATAGTATGTGTTTTATTGTAAAAATGAATCATTTTGAGTTTGGGTGTCTATCTTTTAAACAGATGATTGTTTGAGTGTAAGACTAGTGCCATTAGCTAGAGGGCTTAAAGAGCTTCGTGTGGACACTTGAACTGCTCAAATTAGATGTTGGATGGTGAAATGGTGCGCTCTGAAAGTTTGGAGAGATGTTATGACAACAATCTGCTGTTATGACAGCAAGTGCGTGCCACGGCGTAAGAGGCCCTCGAGGAATTCATCCCTTTGTGCCATCCGTTGCTGCGGTCGTGGCTTGCATTGCAATGGACTAACCAGTATTTGTTGAAAAATGGCATTTAAGCTAGATTTTGTTGTAGTTTGTTTTCTATGCTTTTGTATTTGCTCTTAATCAATTTTTAGCCATAGTTTGAGCTCAAACTATATTTTAAAAAGGTTTTTTATTGGATCCTAATGTTTTAACTAATTATTTTCAAACCCTTGAGTTGTGGTAGCTTTGGTAAGGGGTTTTATTAAATCCTATTTATCACAACGATATGTAAGTGTTGTCTTGATAATGTTAAGGCGGACATTACAATTTGGTATCAGTTTTAAGCGTTCCGAGATTGGTATGTGTGGTTGTTGTGTTAAATGGTTTTGCTTGTTACATTCATGTCTAGAAGTTGGCATATATATATTCATTACACTTACCTTCCCTTTGTAAAGTTCTTTTATTTAATGCTTACTCTTCATATGGTTACTTCCATCCTTAGGAGGGGAGAGAGGATGGCAAAAAGAAGAACCGTTAAAATGGCTACAGGTGGTAACCCATCTAATACAGATGTGGTACCAGAGACTAATGAGTCACCACCAAAGAATCATATTCCGGTTGGTCAGAACTTGGAACAATTGAGGGATGAGCCGTAAGGTAATGAGGCCTTGCTATTAAGATGAGAAATTTGATGTAAGAGATACGTAATTCGATGCGGGGACAAGGTGCACTAAGGAATGATAAGGCAAGAGGAGACAGTAGAACAATTGAGAATGAAAAAAAGATGTATGAACAAGAAGATGAAGTTTATAAAGAGAGCACACCCAAGCAATCTAGAGCTGTAGGTGGCAGTGGCTCACAAAATTCCATGGATTGAGCATGGAAGATTTTTTCACGGTTTCATCTGCCTACCTTTAATGGAACAATAAAGGAGGGTGGAGCCGAAGAGTAGATTGAGAGAATTGAAATAATATTTGAAGTGATGCCATGCTCAAAGGAGCAGAAGGTGACTTTGCCTCAGTGTTGCTTGTAAAAGAGGCTAAACATTAGTGGAAGTCGGTGAGACTAACAAGTAGAGTCAAGTGGACATGGGATGCGTTCAAAGTGAGGTTTTTAACTTTTACTTCCCAGTGGCCTTTAGAGCAGAAAAAGAGGTTGAGTTCCACAAATTTAAATAAGGAAATCTTAATGAAGAAGCTTTCATCGCCAAGTTCATCAATTATCGGAGTACTCTACCTACCTTATAAGGAATGATAACTCGAAATAGAAAGCTAAGAGGCTACTTGAGAATATGAGACCTGAGTATCGACAACAGTTGGCCTTGTTTGAGATCACTAGAAGTGTAATAAGTTGAGAATAGCTGTGAGAAGGGGCAGAGAGGCAGAGACTGAGAAGAGAAGGGATAATCAGGGTAGATTCTCACAGTCGCTTTGCCCTATTGGTGGAGTTAGCAAGAGATTCAATTTTAGCTCCAGTAGTTCTAGGAGCTTTAGGAAGAACAAGACCTTTCAAAGGGGATCACAATCTCGAGGTTCCTTCCAGAGGAATAGTATATTAAGGAATATTGCCAGTGGTGCACAACCATCTCAGCAGGCTTCCACAATGCCTGTGCCTATCTTAGTACAGCCAGAACCCCTCAGTGCTCGAAGTGTGGGAGATATCATGTGGGAAAGTATTGGGTTTGCCTCAAGTGTGACAAGTCAAGGCGCATAGCCAAATATTGTGAAGAGGGCAAAGTTGGTACCACAGAGCAAAGATCGACTATTCTTGGGAGAGTATTTGTGTTGTCCCAGGAGGAGGTAGGTGCATCTCCAAATTTGATTAGAGGTAAAATTTCTTTGCACAACTGTGATATAGATGCTTTGTTTGATACGGGTGCTACCCATTCTTACATTTTTGAAAATTGTGTTTTGAGGTTGAAATTACCTGTGCATACCTTACCTTATGTGATTAATGTGTCTATGCGACGGAATTTTTATAAGAACCAATCGTGCTTGTCTAGGTGTTGATTTGAGATTTGAGAATAGATCAACTACTATCAACTTGATCTGTCTAACCATGATTAGGATTGATATAGTAGTGGTTATGGATTGGTTGTCAGCAAATAATGCGACACTAGAATGTGCAAGAAAGATAATATCCTTGCCAGTGTATACTACACCTACAGTGAAATCTAGTCAGTCAAAATTCTTATCTGTAATGTAAGCAGAAAAGTGCATTCAACAGGGTTGTCAAGCATATATGGTGTTCTTTTTCATTCATGCCACTTATGATGGAGGAATTGAGAGAATTGGAGTGTTAAATGAATTTCCCGAAGTATTTTCAAAAGAAGTGTCTGGATTATCGCCTGAGTGAGAGGTGGAATTTTTTATTGACATTGTACCTGGAACAGAACCCATATCAAAAGCTCCTTATCAGATGTCTCCATTAGAGTTGGTAGAGTTAAACAAATAATTGGAGGAATTATTAGAAAAAGGGTTCATAAGACCGAGTGTGTCCTCGTAGGGATCACTGGTGTTATTTGTGAAGAAAAAGGATGGTAGTATGAGACTTTGCATTGACTACAGACAGTTGAACAAAGTGACAGTCAAGAACAAGTATCCTTTGCCCAAGATTGATGATTTGCTAGATCAGTTAGTTGAAGCTACGGTGTTCTCAAAGATTAACCTGAGATTAGGCTACCATTAGTTGTGAGTCAGGGTCGAGGATGTACCAAAGATTTCCTTTTGCGCTAGATACAGTCACTATGAGTTCCTAGTGATGCCGTTTGGATTGACTAATGCTCCGACAATGTTTATAGACTACATGAATAGAATCTTCCGTCCTTATTTGGATAAGTTTGTGGTAGTATTCATTGACGATATTCTAATTTATTCAAGAGATGAGGAAGAGCACGTGAAGCATCTTCGTACTGTCCTGTAACTTTTAAAGGACAATAAGTTATATGCCAAACTCAGCAAATGTGAATTTTGGCTAAGGGAAGTGAGATTCCTTGGTCAAGTGGTGTCTATAAAAGGAATTGCCGTGGATCCACACAAGGTGGATGTGGTGTTGAAATGGGAATTGCCTGCCTCAGTGATAGAGATTAGAAGTTTCTTGGGATTGGCAGGCTACTATCAACGATTCATCTAGGGATTTTCGTAAATTGTGTCTTCTTTAACTAAGTTGACTTAAAAAGATCAGCCGTATATGTAAACCGATAAATGTGAGTCAGCATTTCAAGAGTTGAAAAGGAAATTGACGTCTACTCTAGTACTAGTTATTCCTAATCCTCGATTGCCGTATGTAGTTTACACAGATGAATCGTTAAAAGGTTGAGGGTGCATTTTAATGCAAGATGAGCGAGTTGTTGCTTATGCCTCAAGACAATTACGACTGCATGAGGAGAATTACCCGACCCATGATCTGGAGTTAGTAGCAATGGTTTTTGCCTTGAAAATTTGGTGACACTATCTCTATGGGTCTGTGTTTGAAGTATTTAGTGATCATAAAAGTTTGAAGTACTTAGTGGATCAGAAGGAGTTGAACATGAGGCAACGCAAATACATGGAATTTCTTAAGAACTATAACTTTGAGATCAAGTACTATTCGAGTAAAGCCAATGTAGTGGCAGACATGCCAAGCAGGAAAACGGTGCATGTTGCTTATATGATGATTCAAGAGCATCAATTGCTTAAGACTTTCTTAGATACTCAAAGGAAAGCACCATAGATGATGTTGTCCAACGTGCATTCTATGGTCATAACCAATAAATTTTGGAAAGAGTTGCAAGCTGCTTAGTTTGAGGATGAGTATTTACTCAGGATCCGTGAGGAGATTGAAGATAGGAGACCCACAGAGTTTGGATTCAATGATGATGGATATATGACTTATCGGGATTGAATTTGTATGCCAAGTGATGAGGAGATAAGAAAGACGATCCTAAAGGAAGCACACCGTAGTGAGTATACTATTCACCTTGGTGTCACCAAGATGTATCAAGATATGAAGCAAATATCATGGTGGCCAGGAATAAAGAAAGATATGACAGAGTTTGTGATTAAGTATCTAACATATCAAAAAGTTAAGATTGAGCACCAAAGGCCTAGTGGTGTGTTGCAACCACTAGAAATCCCAGAGTGGAAGTGGGATAGCATATCAATAGATTTCATTATTGGATTGCCTAGAACTCAAGTGGACTATGATGTAATATGTGTGATTGTAGATCGATTGATGAAGTCAGCACATTTCTTGGTAGTGAAGACTACCTATTCACTTGAGAAGTATGCCGAGGTCTATGTAAATGAAATAGTGAGACTTTATGGGGTGCCAAAGGACATTGTCTCTGACTGTGATCCAAGGTTCACATCGAACTTCTAGAGAGCATTGCAGAGAGCAATGGGCACTAAGTTGAAATTTAGTATGGCATATCATCCACAGATGGATGGTTAGACTGAGAGGACTATCCAAACGTTTAAGGATATGTTATGAGCTTATGCCTTAGAGTTCAAAGGTAGTAGGGATATACATCTACCGTTAGCAGAATTTGCTTACAATAGAAGTTTTCATTCTAGCATTGGAATGGCTCCATATGAGGCATTATATGGAAGAAGATGTTGATCGCCTTTGTGTTGGACAGAATTGAGCAAGAGAAGTTTGTTAGGTCTGGATTTGGTAGACCAAACTACCTAAAAGATCTAATTGATTAAGCAAAAGTTGTTGATAGCCCAGAGTCGACAAAAGAGCTACTCGGATCGGCGTAGAAGACTGTTGGAATTTCTGGTTGGTGATCATGTGTTTTTGAGAGTCACACCAATGACTGGCATTGGGAGATTAATAAAGGCTAAGAAATTGACTCCCAGGTTTATAGGTCCCTTTGAGATTTTGGAGAAGTTGGGACCTGTTGCCTATCGGATTGCCTTACCGCTGAGTTTATGACATATTCCATGTGAGTTAGCTTAAGAAATATCAACTTGATCCTTCTCATGTTATTAAGTCGGAAGATGTAGAACTTTAGGAAAACTTGACTTATAGCTGAACCAGAGTGGATTGTAAATGTGAAAGACTGATAATTGAGAAACAAGACTATTCGATTGGCTAAGGTCTTTTGGAAGGGAATGACTTTCAGTGATGCGACTTAGGAGACTAAAGATAAAATGAGGTAGTTATATCCCCAATTATTTACACAGGTACGTGTTTGAGCAAGATTCTAAATTTTGAGGGCAAAATTCTTCAAAGGAGGGGAGAATTGTAACATCCTAAGTTCCTTCATTAGTAATTATCAGTGTTTTCAAGGGGTAATTTGGTCAATTTAGATAAATTATTATTTAGTGAGGTTTATGGAGACTAATTTTGGATCCTTGAACAGCCTTAGAAGAGGGATAGGTCGAGGTTTAAGCGAGCCATGGCACGAAAGGAAGTTTAAAATTTCTTGGGGCTTTCTATGCCATGCACCGTGGTGGGTGAGTCAGTGCATTGTGGCGCACGTGCAAAATTTGCACTTATCAGATCGCGAAAACAAACCAAAAACAGAAGAGAGAAAAAGGAAAATGAGAGAGCGATGGAGGAGAGCTTTTGGTCTACTAGGGCACGATCCCTAAGCTACTTTGAGGGCATTTGGAGCTTGATTCACCATTGGGTAAGTTGTACATTCTCTCTTTTATATGAAAATCTGAACATTTGGGGTAATGGGGGCTTTGATTTCTGTTCCCTTGGGTTTAGATTGAACCCATTGGTTTATTTAAGACGTTGGGGAGTTAAATCAAGCTTCTAATCTTAAGTTTATGAGTTTTGTGATGATTGAGAATTTTTGGTAAGAGTTTAGACGAACCCTAAGTATAATTTGAGGATTTTGAGATAATGTGGGACATTGATTAGCGAATTTAGTGTATTGGAATGTTTAATAGGATGGTTAGAGTGTGTGGGAATGGTTGGTATTGTTAGAAAATGAATTTAAGTATTTTAAGCACTTAAAACCTAGTGAATTCAGAGTTATCCGAAGTGATAATTAACGATTATCACTTACTAGTGTAGATTGAGCATTTCTCAGGCCATATTGTACGTATAGAATGTGTGGAGCTAACATTGAGCCACAATAACCCTTTTTGTGTGAAAAAAAGGTTGAGATAACTATATAGTTTATTGTGTTTATTAACATTGTAACTATATAGAAGTAATTTTAAATGATAAAGTTGTGGTTTTGAAGAATTTTGTGCATATTTGACATTGTAAATGATTTTAGCATGAAAAAGTGTTGTGTAAATGGTTATTGTTTCTAATTGAAATATATATACTATGTATATAAGTGTGATGTGAAAATATGATGAAAAGTAGTAGAAATTGTGAAAGAGCATGATCACAGGGGGTGGGAGTTCACTCAAGATATGTGGGAATTTGTGTGTGTGGAGATATGAGTGAAAAATTCATATAGTCGGGCTGACATCATAGGAAATTTGGTGCAGCATTATATGGGACTGTTACCATTGGACATCCGAGCAGTCTGGTAACTCCTTAGTACCCCATAGGATGCGGTTAGGGGTCAACGATGCCTCTATCACAAGTGTGTGAAGAGGAAAAACCATAGTCCATAGGCGGGGTTAGATTATCTTTTGCCGGGTATTTCTACCTCCAAAAGTGTGCTCGGGTCAATAAGTGGTTGAACCAAGAGAGCCTATGATTTCATGTTAGGGAGCATTAGATGTTCGGTGGTTAGATGATCATGCTAGTGTAAAACTACGCATTTTGTTGAGAAGAGATCCATATATCTGATAATTATGGTGTGCTTGGTATTTCTGTGGTTTTGATACTTTTTCATGGCTATTTATGGTAATAAACATTTAATGAGCTATATTAGTTACTGAGATGTTTATCTTATCCTGTGGTTATATTTTTAGGTGAAGGCTCCGGTAGGGGCAAGGGAAAAGAAAGGGCATTTGAAGAGTGAAGAGCATCATTGTATAGCTCTTCCCTTTTCTCTTTTGTGTGTTGTAACGAATATTATCGATAATTATTGCCAACTTAGGTACATGATATTATTTGGGTATCATTTGTATGAAATTGTGATAAGTACACATAACTTGGTCCAAGAATGATGATACGGATTAATTATGTGCTTGGCTAAGTTGTTTACAAGTGATTTATATATATATATATATTAAGTCTTTTGAGTGTCAAAATGACCAATTGATTGATGTGTTGAATTTTGTCCATCCCATTGTATTTTTGTCCAATGGGCGTTTGGTGGTCATTTTGAGTGTGATTGCTTAATTGTGTGGTATGAATGGATTCTTATGTGGTGTGTGGTCCATTTAAGGTAGTCAAGTTTTCTCCGAGGCTAATGGCATTGTGTATTGTGACTTGGACACCATAGTATATGTTTTGTTGTAAAAATGAACCATTTTGAGTTTGGATGTCCATCTTTTAAAAGGATGATTGTTTGAGTGTAAGACCAATGCCATTAGCTAGAGAGCTCAAAGAGCTTCGTGCGGACACTTGAACCACTCAAATCGGATATCGGATGGCAAAATGACGCGCTCCAGAAGTTCGAAGAGATGCAATGACAACAATTTGCTGTCATGACAGTAGGTGTATGCCGCAGCGCAAGAAGCCCTCGAGGGATTCGTCCCTCTATGCCATCCACCGCTGCGGACGTGGCTTGCGCCGCGATAGACGGACCAGTATTTGCTGAAAAATGGTGTTTAAGCCAAATTTTGTTGTAGTTTATTTCCCATGCTTTCGTATTTACTCTTAATCAATTTTTAACCATGGTTTGAACTCAAACTATATTTTAAAAAGGGTTTTCTTAGGATCCCAATGTTTTAACTAATTATTTTCAAACCCTTGAGTTGTGGTAGCCTTGGTAAGGGGTTTTATTAAATCCTAGTTATCACAATGATGTGTGAGTGTTGTCCTGATAATGTCAAGGCGGATATTACATAGTGCTTGTGCCGTAGCATGGCATAAAGATGGATGAGTTGTGGCACATCTGCAACAAGCTGTGACGCATCACTATATTGTGCTAAAATGTGATTTTTTTTTTCAATCCAAATATAAATGCTTTGTTACAAATAAATATCCTATGCTTCTGTGAACATCTTTACTTTGATTTTTAAATCTTAAAGTATATTAGAGTTCTTGAAATTTTGAAAACTTAGATCTTATTATTGTGGTTTTATAAGATTAGTAATTCTTTTTGGGCTATTCCCTTGATTACCTTGATTTTTGAAGATAATTATGGATTAGTAAAGGCGACCTTACCTGCTAGGACATGATGAATTTTAAAATCTACAGAACTTGTCTCAAACAGAAAATAGAAGAAGGTTTGAGGAAGGAACTCAAGGAAGACGAGTAGCTCTGCTAGGATTTATGTTTTAGGGGTGCTTGAAGTTGATTTTAGGCTATCTACATCTTAGGTAAGTCCTCTCTCCTCTTCTCCTCCCTCTTTTATGCAATTTCTTAGTTTTCCAAGGAAGGTACTTATTGTTCAAATTGTTAGCCAAGATTTGATCATTCCTATTGTAATGTCCTTGCCGACATTACCAAACTTAACCATGTTTACTAAGTAATTAAAAGTTCTTAAACCTTTAAATTAACATAAAAAATAAATAAGAAAAAATATAGAAAATTAATTCTTTAAAAATAGTTTGAATAAGAAAAACTTTTTTTTAGATAACTTAAACCACTCAAAAATAAATATTTATGTACAATGGAAGCTTTTAAGAATGCATAAATACCATACATTGAAAAACAGGGGCCAAATAGTCATTTTGCCTAAAATGGCCCATGTGCCATGGCATGTACCACTTGCAACATGGCATATGATATAGATCTATAAGTCCATGCTCTGTGCCATGTACCGTGGCACACATGACATAATTTGTTGTCATGATAATTCATATTAGACAAACTTTTAGCATGTGCCATTTCCTCATTTGATATCTGATTGGAATGATTCAAGCAACACATAACTTATTTCATAATCTAACTAATGATATAAGTTTTGGCTCAATTTGATATTTGTTTTGAAAATTAGATGCATGAATGCAAAATGTCCACTTTATATCATTTTTACTCACTCGAGCCCAAATCTAAACCTAGTATCATTAGTCTCCTTTAAAGTGTTGACCATATTTAATAGGACATTTATCTCATGATTGAACAATTATATTATCAAAATCACAAGTATACACAAATTTGGCCACTAAATTGCCCCTTTTCACACACCAAGGCCCTTTTTCATACATACATGCATACATACATACATACATACATACATACATACATACATATATATATATATATATTCACACTTCAATTATGTCAAGCAGACAATCATGCACTTGTACTAATATCATATTTCACCTCATTTCACACCTATTTACATCATAAAGCTAATATACACATATAATCACACAAGTGCATCCAAATGCATTATGTGTATACATTCCTATGACAACTTATAAACATCAATATTTACAACAAGAAAATTCATTACACAAAACTAGAATGGGTTGACAACAATCAAACTACTCCTAGCCCAACTCTCTCCCTTTACTCCTATCCATGTCAAAACCTATAAAATAGTAACCACGGGGTGAAACAGTACCTCGGTAATTAAAATAATCTAAAACTATCTATTAACAAGAATAATCATAAACATGTGAATAAAATTTTGATATTATATTATATGATATATATATATATATATATATATTTTACATAAACAATTATAATCACAAGCATGATCATCCTATCCAATCGAACCTCCATATCATTCTAACTGAACCCATAGGCTCCACTGGACCAATTTTGTATACATTGATCTAAGCACACCTTTAATGATAGAATCACCTAATTAAAAGTGTTCTGTCCCACTTTCAAACTAGGGATTTCTCCTGTCACACACACACACACACGAGATCGGGGTGTCTTTATTTCAACACCACACCCTCTAGGTATTAAGGAGCTTAAAGTATGTAATGACTATTTGGATGTCTCATAATAACAATCCCTTACATGTTGCTATATTAGATGTCTCATGTTGGTAGTCCAACTATATAAATTTCTCACACTCTAATAACTAGGGTAAACTTTCACCTGCTATCATGGTCATGCCTTTTTCCCACATATAACCATATATTCACATGCATACTAAATAATCATTATACTTAACTTTTAAAAACAACTTTCTTAAATAGCTTACTTTATAAATCAAATCCCTCTTTAATGTAAAATTATGCAGGTTTCAAATCATGCTAATGCGTAGTATTATATACTATGCTACACGCATTTACTTATAAATAATTAAACTAGCAATAGATATAATGAATTATCTAGTTACCTTAACCCTTCTGTTTCTAGAAAGGGTTACTTATGGTACTTTTCAAGCTATTAGCTTCTACTTGCTCAAGTTGAACACGCGAACACATTAACCTATATAATTTAGTACTATTGGTCAATCACCAAATTAAATGTACATACTGATTAGCATAATTAATTGCAATTAACCACCTAATCTCTTTCACTTAACCATCTTAAACCCTAGTCATTCTCCATGAGCCTTTTACCCCTTTTATTAACTCAAATACAATCCACAACAACATTTTACCCTTTTAAACTCCACAATTTAGGCTAGATTGAGCCTATAGCCTCAAAATTTAATCATTAATTCTCAAATCAGTTACAAAATCTTATTTTAACTCTCAATAGCCATTTCCCAACTATCAAGTTAGAAACAACACCTAACACTCCCTAAATCAATTTTTCTATCTCTAAAATCAAGAGAAATTAAGGTAGAATAGGAGAGTAGAGCATTAAGAAATTTACTCGGTGAGTAACAGGTTGGAACAGATTCCTAGGTGCTCGTGAGTTAATGCCTTAGCATAACCAACTCTTCTCCTCTCTTCTATGTCTTTCTCTTCCCACAAATTGACCCACACATTGATATTCACATTTTATACTATGCGCCATGGCGCACATTACTTATGTTGCAGCGCATGTTATAGAAAGAAAACTCTTACTATGATTCACATGTTCTGTGCCCAACTGCCATTCTTCTACTTAATCCTAGCCATATAATTAGTCATCAACTCAAAATATTAATTCGCCACCCAAAATCATAACTAATTTACTAATTAGCCCTTAATTAGAAATTAGATTTTCGAATTAAAAGTTTAGGATGTTACACCTATGACTTCAATAGAGTTTAAGGGGGTTGTTCTAAGTTTCTAATCATTGGTTTAAACTAGTGTTAATGATGGGTTTAGAGATAACCCTGATACTAATTAGCCTAGATTAAGCTAATGGTGAAGTTCAACAGTGTTAGTTAAGCTGAATGAAAGTTAAAAATAGGATTTTTTATTGTCAAAATTGCTGATTAAGGTCTTAGGCCTTAATCACAATTAAGAGCTAATTATGACAATTAGTCATTCATGACATTTGTTAATCCTAAGCTGTAGATTAATAACTCTTAGAGCTTGTGGACTGTTTGTGAGATTTTCTCAAAATCTAAATTGTACTCTTTAGAGTGGTCAACTAAGAATTGAGGTAATCAGGAGTTAAATTATAGCATATGTTTGTGTCTACAATAATGAAATTGATTAATCATGGAATGTGAATGAATGTGTTTATGGTATGTTATTGAAAACGTATATGTGAACAAGAATTAAGGTTTATGATGTGAGTTATGTAATGGATGAGTATGTATCACATGATTGGATGGATTTAATTTTAGTTGTTTAAGTATGACTTGTTGATGATGATGTGATTAGATGTAAGCTATTGAACATGACTGTGACTTTATGATTTCTTAACCATGAGGATGATTATTAGATGAGTTGAGCATGGTTATGGCTATAGCATGTCATTGTCATAAAATGATGATCATGAATGCAGCATATTATGATAATGGTAATGTGATCTATTGATTATGGCTAGGGATTTATGATTTAATAAGCATGAGTATAATCATTTGGATGGATAAGTATGTGATAATTATGAATTTGTCATTACATATGATATGCATTTGCATGATCACAGATGGGTGAAAGTTCACTTAGGAGATTAGGATGTTATGGAAATCCATGCAGTATTCACTAGTATTGCGAGGCATCGATGATTGGCTCTCATTATTACTCTTAACCCCAACTATGCGAAGTTGATAATAGAGTAGAGTGACACCTTATGAGTTCTAAATAGGGGATTCTATGACCCGAAAGTAAGTATGAAATCTTAGCTTGGCCACCCCTCATGATTGGAGAGTGGAGTTAATTCGATTATATGAGTTAGTCACTCTAGGGCCAAGACTTAAGAGTAAAAACCTAAATGTTACTAGAGAAGAAGGAGGGATGAGAGATGAACTTGAATAATAAGAAAGTGACAATCAATAATAAGAGAGCAACAATCGAATCAAAGTGCCATGAAATAGGAAGTAAGTAGAGTTAAGCTAAAAGAGTGACAATCGAATAAATGTTTTTGCTTTTACCACTAGCTCCAAGAACTTTACCACTACCAATAACTCTCAAGGATGGATCAAGAAAAGAAGGGAAGATTGGGAGGGATTTAGGGACAAGGTTACGAGAAGAATTTAGAGAAAGAGGGAAGTAAGGAAGAATAAGATGTAGCTCAAAACACTACAGCCATGTGTAATGTCACGAGCAACGATAGAGAAAGAGGAGGCATAGTTGGCAAAATGGGCCGAGCTTGTTGACCTTGCCCATTTAAGCACTAAAATAACTAGGATCGGGTCACTGAATTAAAGGGTATAAATAAATTTCTAGCTTAAAAGGGCCGGCCTTAATGGGTCTAGAAATAAAAAGCCTGGGCCTTTTAGGCTTGATTTTTTTTTAAATTCAAGTAAAAATTGAAAAACATCAAGTGATTATCATACTTTAAGCCTGATTTTTTTTTTAAATTCAAGTAAAAATTGAAAAACATCAAGTGCTTATCATACTTCAAGTCCCTTATCAATAACAATCACTTTTGATGATGCATTTTTTGCATATTTTAAATACTTCATCAATTAAATTTGTTATTTTCTAATCTTATTTTATTTTATTAGTATTTAAATGATATTTCTTTAATCCTTTACAAATTATAATGTAGGACTATCAAGACAATTATATGAGTATGTGTGATTTTTTTATGGACAAGTTTGAAGAAGAGAATCATTTGGGTAAACCAATATTAAGTCTCATAATTTGAAAGAATTAGATATTAAACTAGTGAAAGAATAATCACATCGATTTCCAATTTTTTCAAAGATGACTGCTGATATTCTTAGTATTTCAATCACTACTATGGCTAGTGAATTAGTTTTTAGTATTGGTTCATATGTTTTGAAAAAAATATCAAAGTTTTCTTCTTCCAAATAATGTTAAGCTTATTATTTATACTCAGAATTGGTTGCATGATTTTGATATTGATTTGAATGTTTAAACTTTATAAATTTATTGTGGATTTACTTAAATTTATTTTTAGACTTAATTTTAAGTGTAATATCTTTTTTTTGAGATTATAAATACATTTATTAAGCTTTTAAACTAAAAAAAGAAAAAAAAACTAGAGCCGAGACACTTAGGGTTAGCCACACAGCCCTTAAGGCTAAGGCTAGGCTTCAAAATGAAGCCTTTTGGGCCTAGCCCTTTTAGGGTATGCCCTTTAAGGGTCGACACTAATTATCAACTCTAGCTGTGTGTGAGGTCATCATTGATAGCAAAAGAGGAGGAACTATATGTGACATTGAAGTTATTTAGTGAGAAGCTTGCAATTGTGGTGAGGGAATTTTGGTAATATGACTATATTGACCTTTATTCTTCTAAAGACCTCCTTTAGGACATTGAATTTACTTGTGGGATTTTTCTTTAGCAATTTTCCCAAATACTTATGTTCATGATGGTTATATTATAAAGTATTATAATTATAATTATAGTTATGTTTTATGATCAACACCACAATCATCAAAAGTTTTAATAATTTTTAATAATTATTAAAAAGTATATAAATTAATATAAATTATAATTATAATTTATGATTCATTATTAAAAAGTATAACTTAATATAAATTATAATTAACATTTTAACAATTTTAACAAGTATATAGTTCAATCATGGGAGCGGTACTTACAATCGAGAGCCTTCTCGCTAGAGGGCCTTCCTCCTCAAGCTTTCACTGCAGAAGCATAAGCGTCAAGCCCCAAATCGCTGGTTTCTCTCTTCTTTTATCCTGAGATGGATATCGAACAAAAGCAAGCGGATTTCATCGATCACTTCGTCAAGCAAGCCTCTGCTTCCAAGGGTTCGGGACTCGGTTCTGTGGTTGTTGAAGCCACTTCTAACCCTTCCCTCTTCGCTTTCTCTGAGATTTTGGCCGTCCCTAGTGTTGTAGAGGTTCGTACATGTCTCATTGATCTGGAATTCCTGTTTTTCACTTTTTCCCAATTTTTTTATTCTGCTCTAAGGCTTGTTGTTCGAGGGAAATAGATTCCTCCCCTCTAACTTATGTGGTTTTCATATTTTTTGCCACATATGATAATTCTTTCTTACTGTCTCGTGGTCTTTGGTCACTTCTTTGAAGTTACTTGAATTTCTTGACGCTTCCGTTTGTGTTCTTTCTAATTTATGTTTAAGCCTTGAAACATTGCCTTCACCTGTGAGTTTCATCCCTGTCGAAAAACTTAGGTTGCTATGAGTTGGATATTTTAATCCTTTTGCTTCATGAAGTTTTTCAAGATGATGGTTGTTAAACAGTAAGCTACTCCCACTTCGAGAAGCTTCATCCTGTCAAGGTTTTCTCCTAAAATTTTAGGGAAATAGTATTATGTTGATGACCTGATAAGATGTGTACTTCTGTTTGTTTTGAACTTTAACAGCTGGGGATAGAATTTGTTAAAAACAGAAGTCTCATTTTCCACTGGCTCCTCTTAATATGATTTTGTTGATATCATTTCTTTTTGTATATTTCACGGGGATTAGTGGGCTACGGGCTACCAAAGAAAGCGCTTTTTATATAAATATTTCACGGGGATTACCGGGCTACCAGTTTTTTCACTTAGGTGGTCTTGTGAATCCCCATGCTTTCATTTATTATGTAATAGTTAGTACAACTTGTAAAGCAGCACTTCTCTTTCTTAGGAGTTAGTACTTTCTAATAGTTCATTGTTAATTAATTCATATGGTTTTTCCATTCATAAATCATGCAGCTTGAAGGAACTGAGCATTCTGTCTACCTTGACGTGCTACGATTATTTGCATATGGCACGTGGAGTGATTATAAGAGTAAGCCTAAAGATTCATATTTCTGTCTTTTCCTTCCCGAAATTTTTTTGTTGCAGATTCTTGTTACTTTATATGCATTATGTAAGTATATTAACGATGGTAGGGACTGCAGTAATTTTCTATTCTTGCTGGCGTTGGTGCTTCTTAGAAGAAAATGTAACAATATTGTTCCCACTTCATTGTCAGCATATATGTTCAGCTGCTTTTGGATATTGAAAGTTTACGTGGATGCAGTTAGTACTGAGAATGGTTTCCATGAATTGATGATGATTGAAATTCTTCACAACATCCTACGACCATTTCGTATCTCTTTTATCATGGGCATTGAATGACCACTGTTATATCTCACCAATTCTTCTGGTTGATGTGGAGCTGAATCAAATGGAAATCATGTAGTGAAATAGAGAGGAAAAGAAGGTTTGGATGGAAAGAGAGCTACCAGTGATTGACAATGCTAAACATTTAACCTTAATTTTAAAAGAATAGTATGAAGTGGCATTTTTGAAAGTTCTGGAATATGCTGGTGAGGTGAAATTTATCCATTCATATATCTTGCTGCGTGGTCAAGTGCAGCAAAGTGATTGATTCTTTTAATTATCAGTGTTAAGATATTGGGATGCGAACCTTGCAATGAGTGGCTTTGTTTAGAAAGTAAATGTTTGCATAGGAAGGTTGCATTCTTGTTTCATGGATTCTCAGAAATTGGTGATGACTGTTGGGCAATGAGGAATTGTGGGATGCTGATAGGGTGATCAATTGAGGACTCAGCTTCTAAATAAGTTTATTGATCATTGCGGACAATATATGTAAGAGGCTGCTATGGTTATTGCTGCTCTCGGGTATCTATCAGAATCTTTAAATCTAGTTAAAAATAGATTCTGATTCATCTAATTAAAGCAGAAAAACATGAAAAGAAAAAATACAATCAGTGAGGTTATATTTGGCTGATAATTCCGTTATTGTTATAGTCAGGTATAATCTCACCATGCTAGGGAGATACTTATGATCCTAATTTATGATTGGTGACAATGAAAAGGATCATATTTATTGATCTTTTTTATGATGTTGGAAGTTTAAAAGTTGTCATCTGTAGTGCTATGAACTCACACAAACATGCATGTGTTTGGAACTGTGTGTATTCTTGTAGTACTCAGTTCTTGAAGTTGTTTGAGGAAATAATTGATGTATTGAAGTAAAATGATGAGTGATCAAAAGACTTGACCTATTCAAGCATCTTTTTGGCCTTTATGCCTTAATATAGGTTCACTTTTCCTATTAAATATTAATACAGCCATTTCTATAATTGGTCTTACCTATTATATTCTTATATTCATTAACCATTAGGGTTATCTGATAGCAATTCCACTTAGTGTGCAATATTCTTGTAAAATAGGTTGTTATTTGACATTGTATATGAAAACAATTACCCCTTTGAATGGTGAGGAAAACTGTGTTTTTCTCTTGTTGATCCATTATAAGACGTAGAAGATACAAGAATAAATAGAGGGAGGCTGCTGAGAATCAGGCCACCAAATCCTCTCGATTATGATACTGAATAAAACATAATAATAACAGCAGATTCTAATCCTTTAAACTTAGGAATGACGTCTAACCTAGATAATTAGGGTTAACAAACTAGAAAACATAATGGGCCTGGACACTCTTTTTAACAAATGGTTATCTTCACACTAAGGCTCATGTGACTACGCTCTTTTGCATTTTTCTGTTGGTAAATTATTTGAATTGGAAGTAGGAAATTCCTATTTCTAATATTCACCTTTCTAAGAATAGGATAGCTCTAGGTGCAAAGGTCTTATTTGTCATCTTTAAGGGTTGCGCATGCACTGTTTATGGATCATATAGTGGAGCTTGTCTGAAAAACATGGTTTGTAGGTAATGCTGGCCGCCTTCCACAATTGATACCTGACCAGATCCTCAAGCTAAAGCAACTCACAGTTCTTACACTAGCTGAGACAAACAAGGTATGGTGGCACCCTCTAAATCTCCGATAGATTTGGAAAAATCAAGTAAACATGTGGATTTCTTGACTTTCTGTTTTTGGCTTAATGAGTGATAATAATATTAATTTATTGTTATTTTATTAATAAAATATGATTTTCTGAACATAAAGATATTGCAAATGAGAAGGGAATATATACTTCTAAAAGAAGTGAAGAACATTGGAAGGGAAAGGAACACCTTATCCAAATCTCAGAAACTGGGAAGTCAAGAATACAACAAAGCTGCTGAGGCTCTCTGTATATCTGACAGCGACACTCGTTTTAAAACAAATAAAGAAATCATCATAGAGAGACCATAATCATTATACTGTCCTGCAATTACTGAAGATGCCATGGAACACCCTTAAAATTGCTCGTAGTTGTTTCCAATTAACATCATAGTATTGTGAAAACAGAAAATCACCACAGAATTTTGCTTTCCTTCTTCCTAAAACCACTGAAAGTTGTCTTGAGAAATTGTTCCAGAAAGAGAGGACACCCTTAATGATCCTTGAAAGTGTCAAACAACTTGCTATACTGAGTGTGGAGAACACTGTTTTTGTTCTATGAACCTACATCAGGTCATTATAATTGATCCTGTTAATTACTGAGCTTCAAAATCTAACAACTTCTCCTTAGCAAGAGCCATAGAATCTGTTGTATCTTAATTTATGTCTTCTACTGGTTAACCGAAAGTATCACTTCTCTTTTCTTGATGATTTAAATTGGATATATCTCACTGTTAGATTATTGACCAACATAACTATAGTTACATGCTCTGTAGTACTTATGGAAGCTTATTGTCCCAAACATCTCCTCCCTGGATATCATTTCAATTCTGTGCAGGATTCTATTATCATTGTTGTGTTCTTTCTTGCATTTGCTCATACGGAAAATAATCTGGTTGGGAAAAACCACCTTAAAGTTTTTAGTTTTGGTTTAGCTGTTTGTACTTGTCTTCTAACATGCAATCATTCATCAGTCATCACAGATTTACTTATTCAGTTTTCTTCCAGGTGTTGCCTTATGACCATCTAATGCAGGAATTAGACGTGACAAATGTACGTGAACTTGAAGATTTTCTAATTAATGAGTGCATGTATGCGGTAGGCATTGCTTCCTCTCAGACGTTATATTTCTGCTCAAACGTGCTTAATATATTTCTATTTGCATATATTGTTTTGTTCTGATTAATGAAATGCCCTTTTTAAGGACAAGCACTATTGCTAGAATTTCTGTAATGATATAAAATAATATCTACAAGGGTCAGGAGAAAGAGATTAGAAGACAATGAAGCAGAAATTGGGAAAACTAATTCTATAACGGTCCAGTTCCACTTTAAATCCATTAAGAAACCCCTCTAGCAATAGCATGAGAAAACCTCCATGGGAAAGTTGTGAAAGCTACCCTGTACCCCATAGGCTGCAAAGAAAGGAACCTATTGGCTATGGCTAAGTATTCTATCATCATAATCTGGTGGAGCTTAACACATTCCAATAATCAGAGAAATTTTCTTATTGTATGTGGGAATTAGAAGATTGGACTACATCAGGGATCATCTCTGAGTCCTTATTTGTTCAACTTGATCTTAAATGTTTTGACGGAACATATTCAAGGAAAAATTTTGAAATGTATGCTTTTCGCGGATGATATAGTTCTTATAGCAGAGACAAGAGAAGAGGTTAATTGCAAACTTGAGTTATGGAGAAGGACATTGGAGTCGAAAGGTTTTCGTCTGAGTAGAAGTAAGACGGAATATTTATATTGTAAATTTGGTAAAGGATTATTCGACAATAATTTGGAAGTAAAATTGGGAGATCAAATTATACCTCAAGTGGAAAAGTTTAGATATTTGGGAGCCATTATTCAAAATGATGGCGAAATCAGTGGAGATATTTTACATAGAATTCAAGCTGGGTAGTTTAATTGGAGAAAAGCTAAAGGAGTTATTTGCGACCGTAAGGTGCCTAATAAACTTAAAGGAAAGTTTTATCGCACTGCTATCAAACCGGCAATGTTATATTGTAGTGAATGCTGGGCTCTAACGGGACAGCAAGAGCATAATATTGGAGTAGCAGAGATGAGAATGTTACGATGGATGTGCAGACATACACGTAAAGATAAAATTCGAAATGAGCACGTATGCGAAAAAGTGAGGGTGGCACTTATTGAGGAAAAAATGGTAGAAAATCGGTTGAGATGGTTTGGGCATGTACAAAGAAGACCAAGGGAGGCACCAGTGAGAAGAGTGGAACATACAACTTTGAGTCTGATTAAGAGAGGTAGAGGAAGGCCTAAGAGAACACTTTTAGAAGTTATTGAACGCGATCTCTTAATTAATAATATTCTTAAAAGCTTGATAAATGATAGAGTACAATGACGTCTTGCAATCCATGTAGCCGATCCCACCTAATAGGATAAAGGCTTGTTGTTGTTGTATGTGGGAATTAGGATAAGGTTGAATAACACCTGAACTGGTACTTCCTGTTAGATGTTTCTCATCACCTGAGCCTGAGAAGATTTCTGTTCTGTTGTAGCTTCTGAACCGTTGGAAGAAGACAAGTGAACCTGCTAAACCTGAAAGGTTAGTGCCAATGGAAAAGGGATACTACACATTCATTTTATGTGTAGGTGCCTGATCTGGTTCATGGGTTTAAATTCGTGTGAATTATATGTAAGTGCCTATAAAGTGAATGTAATGTGGCAACTCTTCTCTCGATTTAAGAGGCGCTGACCACCATATAGACAAGCTAAAGTGGTTTTGGTGTATTCTGTATGGAAGAGGGAAAACGGGGTTTTGTGGGATTTACCCTGATAGCTTGCTTTGAAACAACAAATTTATTATAAGTGTTAGACATTACACGCCTTCATAACAAAGTTCATGCTGGATGATCTAGCCTATTGTACCAAATCTGAAACAAAGTAACATCTATTATATCCATATTCACGTGAGATTTGATGGAGTTCTATATTGGCTGTCAAGGACCTAACGCAATACTCCTCTTTTGTTCAAGCTTGGGATCAGCTATAAAACATAAGTGGTGTTATCTGAAACAAATTAATTAGTTATATGTTATTTTTAGACTCCACCTATGTTTATAGCCGGTCCCAAGCTCAGGTAAAAGAGGAGGGTTGTGTTAGGCCATCAACAATTAACGTAAAACTTTGTTGAATCCATCATGAATATGGACAATAGACGTTATAATGCTAATGTTAGGTTGTTGTTCGTAAGTAACACTGCATGGCTTGAGTATAGTGATAAATGAGTTAGAGCCGCTGCATTGGCGTCCGGATGTAGTGTTAAATGAGCAACGGCTACCGTGTCATTTTGAACGTGCACAGCTAAAGAAGTTAGTCCATGAGAGCAAGATTAGATTTGGTACTTGGAATGTTGGGACATTGAATTGTAAATCTGTAGAGGTTGTAGGGGTTATGATTCAAAGGAAAATTAATATCCTATGCCTGCAAGAGACAAAATGGCGTGGAGAAGAAGCTAAGGATATTCAAAGTTTCAAACTTTGGTATACAGAAAAAGTAAGCACACGCAATGGAGTAGGCATCATTATTGATAAAGAGTGGAAGAAGAACGTTGTAGAAGTTAGCATAATTGAAGACAATTATTTCCTTAAAAATGATAGTTGGACATGAGATTGTTAATATTGTTAGCGCTTATGAGCCTCAAGTCGGAATAAAAGCTAGTCTTAAGGAATTACTTCGAGAGGACTTGGAGGGGTTGATTCAACACATACCATAGAATGAGAAGGTTTTTATTGGACACTTTAATGGGCATGTCAAGAGGGAGGTTGGTTAGTATGCGAGTGTGCATGGTGGATTTTGGTTTTGGAGAGATAAACAATGAAGGACAAACTCTTGATTTCTCGTTGGCGTGTGATTTTAAAATTGCCAGCACTTGTTTCAAGAAGAGAGATGAGCATCTCATCATTTACAAAAATGGAGCCTTAAAGTCATAGATTGATTTTCTTTTGGTTAGGAACACAGATAGAAGACTGTAAAAATTGTAAGGTGATTCTCGGGGATGCTGTAATGGCACAACATAGGGTCCTTGTCTTTGATGTGTATTATGAATAAAACTAAAAAATGTCGACAAGTAATATCACCAAGGATTAGCTGGTGGCAATTAAAAGGTGAGAAGTAAGATATTTTCAAGCGGAATCTTTTGGACAAAGGAATTTGGGAATCTCAGGGAAGTGCTGACATCTTATGGGAGGATATAGCTAAAAAGATAAGGGAGGTTGCAAAAGTATTTTTGGGAGAATCAAAAGGTTTTGGTCTAGAAGATGAGTCTTTGTAGTGGAATAATAGTGTATAGGACAAAATTAAACATAAGAAAAATTGTTTTAAAGCCATACATTTGTGTAATAATGAGAAAAATTGGGAAAGATACCATATGGCTAAGAGGGAAACTGAGAAAGCTGTGAGTGAAGTTCGTTCTAAAGTTTTTGAAGAATTTTATAAGAGCTTTGAGACAGAGAAATGTGAATAAAATATTTATAAAATTGCTAAGAGTAGGGAAAGAAAATCAAGCGATATAAAACAGGTAAGATGTATAAAAGATGGAGAGGGAAGAATTTTAGTTTACAGATGATGAAATTAAAGACAGATGGGAGACTTAATTTTCCAAACTTTTTAATGATGGAGAGAGTTTATCTAGTAACTTGGAGGATTTAGTAACTCATGAAGGAGAACAAAATTTGTCATTCTATCGAATAATATGTAATAAGGAGGTAAATGAAGCTCTTAAGAAAATGGCAAATGGTAGAGCCAACGGACCTGATTGTATATCTATTGAAGTGTGGAAATGTTTAGGTGAAGAAAGGGTGAGATGGTTAACTAAGTTATTTAATGTGATTTTATGGTGTAAGAAAATGCCTAACAACTGAAGGAGAAGTACATTAATTTTTATTTATAAAATAAAGGGGATATTCAGAATTGTACTAATTATAGAGAGATTAAATTCATGAGCCACACAATGAAATTATGGGAGAAAGTAATCGAGCATTGGTTGAGACTGGAGACAAGTATTTTTAAGAATTAGTTTGGTTTTATGTCAGGTAAATCGACTACACAGGTGATATATCTACCAAGGAAATTAATGAAAAATTATCGTTGTAAAGGTAAAAATTTACATATGGTTTTTATTGATTGGGAAAAAGCTTATGACTGTATATCAAAGAGAAGTGCTTTGGAAAGCTTTAGAAAAGAAGGGAGTATGGATTGCTTATATTAAAGTTATACAAGATATGCATGAGGGGGTAAAAATTAGCATAAGAATATCTAGTGGTTAAATAAAAGACTTTTCTATAAAAATTGAACTGCATTAGAGATCATCTTTAAGTCCTTATTTGTTTGATTTGGTCTTAAATGTTTTGACAGAACATATTTAAGGGAAAATTCTCAAATGTATGTTCTTCGCAGATAATATAGTTCTTATAGCAGAGACAAGAGAAAAGATTAATTGTAAACTTGAGTTATGGAGGAGGACATTGAAGTTGAAAGGTTTCTGTCTGAGTATAAGTAAGACGGAATATTTATATTGTAAATTTGGTAAGAGACT
The DNA here is from genome assembly GCF_029017545.1 of Prosopis cineraria. NCBI lineage: Eukaryota > Viridiplantae > Streptophyta > Magnoliopsida > Fabales > Fabaceae > Prosopis > Prosopis cineraria. The sequence continues at coordinate 8,708 of NW_026555880.1, read as the reverse complement.
AGTCGACAATAATTTGGAAGTGAAATTAAAAGATCAAATTATACTTTAAGTGAAAAAGTTTAGATATTTGGGAGCCATTATTCAAAATGATAACGAAATCAGTGAGGATATTTTATATAGGATTCAAGTTGGGTGGTTTAATTAGAGAAAAGCTAAAGGAGTTATTTGTGACTGTAAGGTGCCTAATAAACTTATAGGAAAGTTTTATTGTACTGCTATCAAACCAGCTATGTTATGTCGTAGCAGGACAGTAAAAGCATAAAGTTGGAGTAATAGAGATGAGAATGTTACGATGGATGTGCGGACATATATGTAAAGACAAAATTTGAAATGAGCATGTATGTGAAAAAGTGAGGTAGCACCTATTGAAGAAAAAATGATAAAAAATCGTTTGAGATAATTTGAGCATGTACATAGAAGATTGTAGGAGGCACCAGTGAGAGGAATGGAACATATAATTTTGAGCTCTGTTAAGAGAGATAGAGGAAGGTCTAAGAGAACACTTCTGGAAGTTATTGAACGCGATCTCTTAGTTAATAATATTTTTAAAAGCTTGGTAAATGATAGAGTACAATGGCGTTTTGCAATCCATGTAATCGACCCCACCTAGTGAAATAAAGGTATGTTGTTGTTGTTGATATGTTATTTTTAGGCCTTTTATTAAAAGTTTTATCATGATTACAAGCAACTAAAACTGACTTAGGACTAGACTGTCATTTGGTCCATCCTTTTTCTACCCTTGTAGCAGCACTTCTCTTGTTGTTTGATCCCTTGTGAGACAAAGCTGATACTGGAACTCAACTGCAACATTATTGTCCAAACACAATTTTTAAATACTTGTAAGATTCTTTGTTAAGCAAGGATATTGAGTAGATTAGAAAGATTAAGAGTAGTAGGATGCTTAGTGCAAGTGACTGAATGTCCAATGTTCTTAATAAGCAAATCTGATGCATCTCCTATATACGCTTGCTTTGCTCCACTATTTGTCATTGACTGGCTTCACATCTGAGGCATCATAAGTGATAGGGCAGAAGATTCTATCCCATGTCTAGGCAGAAGTTTTGCTGCCCATGGTCCTAGTCAGCATCAATTCTGTTGTTGATAATGGCATCCGAGACATCAATAATTAGTCTTGTCAAATCCATGCAAATTCTGCTTTCCTTCTAGATGTTTGGTGACTTTAGCATATTCAATGGGAATTGGCATCAAAATACCAAGCAACCTTTCCAATCCATGGTGTTGCATTTCCTATCTGCTTCTTCCACAAGAGGAAGTTATTGTCATCAAGTTTCACTAATAAGTAGTGGATCAAAGAAGTTATATCCTTTCAATAATGGTTTGTTCTACCAGAATGCTTAAAGATGTTCCCATCCTTATCTTTTTCTCTGATACCATACTAGAAATAGATAAGCGCACACAAAGAGAGAGAGAGAGAGAGAGAGAGAGAGAGTTCCACTTTATCAATGATGAAGTATACCTATTTATACCAAGCACCTAGTTAATATTCTAAAATTAATTGAGTATATGTATGGCTGTCCAAACGCATAGCTATCTCTAATAATATACGATTATCTTGATTGTGTGGTGAAGGATAAAGTAGATTTCGAAAAGTAAGTTTAATGTAATTTAATCTAATTACTTAATATTTAAAATTAAGATTAAGAATTGTAGATGTTTCATTAATTTGGTATTTTAATAAAGAATAAATTACTATCAGAATTAGTTATCTTTGATGTGTCTTATTGTTTTAATTTAATAAGGAATACTTATTTGATTATTTTTTAGGGTTCTAAGCTTTCTTATTAGCTTTTTTTTTTTTTAAATAAATATCCTTTGTGCTTTATGCATAAGGCTACTACTAGCTATGCTTAGGCATTTAGAGGGACTAATTTATAGAGTTCTAGTAGCTTTCCTTTACTTTTTCTACATCTGACCCCTTTTATGCATTCTATGCACTCCCTTCCTTTATGCTTGCTAGTGGTTTTACATCAATTTAGTGTGAAGGCAAGGAGCCCATTGTTCCAATCACACTTCTATTGTTTGAGTTTGTCGTGTAGTCAATTCCATGTTCGGATAGAGGAGAGTTGTGTTAAGCTCTCAATAGCCACTGTAAAACTTTGTCAAATCTCACATGAATATGGATAGTATATATTTTTGTGCTAATGTTAAGTTGTTGCCCTTTAGCAACATGACATATGGATTGAGTATAGTTTCAATTGAGTTAGAGTTGATACATTGGTGCCAAGATGTAAGGTTAAATGAGCAAGGATCTGGATGGATGCGGTTAATGAAGTTAGTTCACGAGAGTAAGATTAAATTTTTTACTTGGAATGAAAATGTTCAAGAAAAGATCAAACATAAAAGAGATTGTTTTGACGCCATACATTTGTGCAAAAATGTGGAAAATTGTTAAAGGTATCGTATGGTTGAAAACAAGACTAAGAAAGCAGGGCATGTTCTAAAGCGTTTGAGGAGTTTTACAATGAGTTAGTGACATAATGGGGAACATAAGATTTAAAGGATTACAAAAGATAGGGAAAGAAAATCAAGAGATTTGGGCCAAGTAAGATATATAAAGAATGAAGAAGAAAATAAAGAGAAGGCATAATGGCATTATGCGATCCATGTCCCACCTAGTGGGATAAGGGTGGTGGTTGTCGTTGCCTGTTTCTAACCTTCAGTTTTGGCTTGGTGGCATTAGACACTAATGTGATAATGGTTTAAGTGCCATCAGCTAGCTACATAGACAAGTCACTTGAAAAATGTGATAGAGGTAAAGGCGAAATAAGAGTGCCTTCAACAATGTTCCAATAGATTAGAAGAAAACTATTTCAATAAAGGAACATTGTCGTTGATCCACTTGAGTGCCTGTTAGATATTGATGATGATGATAACATTATAAATTTTGATGAGGAATTGAACTTAAATTTAGACACTTAAAATCATGATGTTCCTACCTCAGCTTGAACTTTAAAATTCTACCCTTGATACGACCACATTTAGTCCATTGACAATTAAAAGAACTTAGTCGAACGATAGGCTTGATTCAATAATCTTTATTTTAATAGTATCTTATCAACCTAATGAGATTCCTTTAATCATATATCTAATTTGTTTTTATACGTATGTATAGCATTTCTAAAGCCTATTATATGCATAAGGGGCGTGTCGTGTACAAAAGAGATGAAGCATGATTCAAGTGTATGATAAATACAGTAAGCATTAGTTTCATGCACAACTTATTGTGATCATATAAACCATGTTGTTAATATATTTGTATCATATTTGTCCTCATCAAAACTCATGACGTTGAACTTTAGGACTAACAACAAATTGACTTTTTATTTTGCCATTTTGCCAATAGTTTTACTAATTTTCAATTTCTGCAATACTATGGTGTTACAGATTACTCGCTGATTGTAAGAGATTAATATGATTCTCATTTTCCCTTTATGATGCTGTTTTAATCTTATGTTTGGCAATTATCTTTGTGGAGTTCTTTCCTTATTATTACTATTCTGATGTTGTAGAAAAATTATTGAATAGAAACAAATATTATCATAAATAAATGGTTAATGTCAATCTTATTGGTTCCATCAGGGTATAGTAAGAGGAAAGCTGGATCAACTGCGAAGATGTGTTGAGGTCCCTGCTCATGATCTCGTTCATGATTTGGCTGGCTTCTTTTTCATTTCTATCACTGCGTTTGTCCTCTTTCAGAAAATTTGCTGATCTCTGAGGGTGTACTTTAGGTCCAATTTGCAGCAGGGAGGGACTTGAGACCTGGTCAGCTGGGAAATATGATACATACACTCTCTAACTGGTAATGTAATTATTCTTGTAGCGAAGAAATTTATTATAGCCATATTTCAACTTGGCAATCAGTTACGCGTAGCTGGTAACGTCCTTAGATGGCCTATTCAGATGATAAACATGACAAGACTTCACAACTGTAATGTGATAGGGATCATGTAATTTCTTGCTACATAGGGTTAATTCAAATCAAAGCTTTAAGTTGCATTCTAGGGTTAGTTCAAATCAAAGCTTTAAGTCGCATTCTGATGAGGTTTTATTTAAAAATGCTATTTTCCTTGAATTTTAGACTGTATAGCATCCAAACTCACTTATAGTTGGCTTGAACTTTCAGTTATCAAGCTTGGAAATTTTTGTTTCACTTATAGTTGGTAAATGAGGATTCAACTTCTTTTAGTGCTGTGGTTGTCTGTTTCTCTTAGCTTCTCTAAACCATAATTATCTCCATTATTCTTTTTCTTATTTTTGTGTTGCCAATATCTTGCGTGGAGTTCCTTTTTAAAATATTACAGGTTGGCTTCACATCTAGTATTTTAATATTGCTTACTAGGTTGTCTACGTCAGATAATATGCTTGCTTCAATTCAAGAAAAGATAAAATGGGCTGATACTATGAGTGAGTTGGACAAGAAGCACAAGAAGGATGTGGAAGAAAAGGCGGAAGAAGTGAAGAAGTTAATTTTCAAGGTCGGTTGAATTTAATATCATGCCTATCTCATTCATATCGGTGATTTTCTTTACTCACATGGATAAGAGGATGACCCGTCAGAAACATGCTTGTAATTTGAATCATTGCTGGCAATTTCCCCTTTATTAGGTGCTGTGTCATGGGATTGATCTTTTATTCCTTTGCTTCTTTACCTTCAATATAGGCAGGACAGTTTTGAACAGATTGCCTGTACTTGCACTTGTAAAGAAATTTTAATTTATTCTGTAGTTTGTATATTTGTGTTCTGCAATTGGTTTAGCATAGATATGTCTTGAGTTCGTTATGGCTGTACTTAAGTTCCACCCACCAACCACTTGCACATACTCACATGCTCTCAGTAAGAGGAAGATGAAAGAGATGAACCACTTACTACTTGCAAGTTTGGGCTTATCTTGAATTTTTTCATAGTAATCTTTCATGACAAAGCCAAGACAGTAATGTTGAATGGGAGATGTACAATTTCCACTTTTACTATTCATAGATACTTGCGCATGTAATTCGTTATGTAAAGTTCTCTCAATAGAACGGATGGCGCCATTCCAAATTTTGGCAAAACCAAATCAACTTAACTTTTAGTTTTGGCACTTTTTCTTAAACATCTTTATTATGCATGTCTAATTGGCATCGCAGGAAAGCTTGGTTTCTGAAAGAGAGAAATGGCCATGTCCATGTAGGAGTTTTATTGGCCCACTTTATTTTAAATATTATATAGAGCTGCTCAGGGAAAAAATGGAGCTCAGGAAATTTTTTGAATTATTGAAACCAGCTTTGCACTTCCTTATGTTTGGATGTTGTCAAACGTACTATTATAGCATTATTACCATGGTAATTAAACTGACTTCAGTTATAAATGTTTTTGCCACACATGGATTCTTTAGAGTCTTCAGGTTAAATTAAAATTTATTCCATGCAATACTTTGGAAGCAGCAGCACTCTTTTTTAGGAAGAGACAGAAATGAGATTTGTTTTGCGTAGATAACTGCCTTTTTCTGCCATTCTTGTTTGATATCATATGATTATATTTAGGTTAATACAAATGCTGGGATATATTGGTCGATGTGTCTTACTTACTTTGTGGCAGAAGTTGCACACTGTCAGCAGGCCGACATTGACTTTCGAGGGCATGAGGAGATCAACTCTGAATCTGGTGGAGTGATGGACTATGAGGAAGATCGAAGCCGACCTAAAAGGTGATTTGAGAGAGCTTTATGGGCTTCAAAGTATTTGACTAGATTCTCTTTGACAAATTTTGGTTGTGCGCATGCTAGTTAATGGCAATAATACCCAAAGCAAAAAAAGTGGTTTAAGTTTTGATTCCTGGTTGGTTCTCAATACTGCATTTTATAATTTTTTCAGTTCAAATATTTGGTGTTTGAACACTTAATTAAATATACTGAATAGGCTTTCCCACCCCATCTTCCCTTTTCTCTTAGGTTCTTAATTCGAAACTAGTACGGGACCTGTCTTTTTAATGGAAAAGAATTATAACATGTAATTTAGGTGTTAAAAGTCGGACCAATCATTGAATTGGTCAAGGCATTAGTTCAAGAATTAATGGTCAAAATCATAGTTAAAACATGGTTAAACTAGTCATACAAAGCATTTTATTTAGTTAGTTAAGACATTAATTTAACAGTTTACTAGTTCAATTGGGTGGATTAACCTGGATATCTATACTATGCATGTAATATAAGAGGAAATTAAAACTGAAAATGCGTTGTTTTGGTAGTTTACATGCGTGACTGATGATTTTGGGATGAGTGCAGGAGGCGGCATCCACTATCTTGAAGAGAGTAGGAGATAAAGGAGCTCAATGGATGGGTGTGTTTAGAAGCTTGCCTGACTTTTATTCATGGCATGCATCCACTGAGAGATTATCCTCTGCTTTTGGAGACAAATGTTACCTCTTTGATAGAGCTCTGATCTGTCCCACCACAAACATCATCATTATGAGGTAGGGGAGAGAAAAACAAAGGAAAGACTTGTTATTGGCTTAGAGTTGTATTTCAGGATTGTTAGTACTTCTTGAACCATTCTGTTCCCGTGAAGGTTTTTTGGGCTTGAACCGGCTGAGTTGGTGGTGCGGATAATTTTTTCTGGAGCTAGATTTCTTTTACATGTTTCATTCATATATGATGCTTCTATTGCTTTGCTACTCACAGCGTTGAATATATCTGCATGAAGATATTTTCCGTGGTGATTTTAATCTTTAGAATATAAAAGTAGGCATAGGCTCAATTCTTATCAAGTAAGATTTAACGATGTGGATGGAGAAAATTACAATGAAAGTTACCTCAGGTAACGGTATAATTCTATGTAGTTGGCAAAAAACTTGGTAGCATGACTGAATATCAAATAATTATATAAAAATTATATCTGGTTCACCAAAAAAAAAAAAAAAAAGAGTAAACTCTATCAATGAATATACTTAGGAATACTTGGTAACGTGATAATAAGCTTGTATAAGAGGTGGAGGGTGTTTTTTTTTGGTTTTTTATAATCGATATATCCTCAGACTTGGATTCTCGAGTAAATGGTGTCGCAGACTCACTGTAATCCCTCAACCAGATATTTTTAAAAATAATTTTTAAAATTTCCTTTTAATAAATATATTATTTAATAGGTATTTTTTATTTTCTGCATCTGTAAATGTAAAAATATTTTCAAATATAAGTTAAAGTAAAATGTAAACTCTGTAAATTATCTATAGCAAAAAATGCTGAATTGAAAATTGAGAAACGTAGTGGGGTTGAATGCCTTTGTTCATGTATGGTGACTAGCGCGATATCTTTGATGCCAAAGAAGACTTGATTTTTAACATGGTAGCACATTAAGAGAATGACTTAACACGCTTAATGGAAGCATAAACATAAAATTAAGTCGTTTTCAAAGCCACTGACGTGTTAAGACAATCCTGTTAACATGTTAATTAAAAGCTACTTATGAGAAATAGGATTTCATACTTTATAAAACATCATTGCCATTTGTGCTAGTTTTTTAATTTTAAAATCATTGCAGAAACTATTTTTGTTTGAAAACAAGTGTTTTTAATGCTGTGTTTGGATTAATAGAGATTTGGATTGGGACCAAATCTCTCATTTGGATACACAAATTTATGAGTTTGGATTTGATTCAAATCTAAATTTATTTTAAATTGTAATTTCTTATAATTTTAAATTTCTTTTACATCATAGTCATTTTAAAAATCTCATTCTTTTCGTGTTGTCACTATTAATATCTTTATAATTCTCATATATTTTCTCATTTTTTGTCAATGAAAAAATGTAAATAAATTTGTCATTTTCAATTTTTTCATGTGCGTTTTAGATCTCAATTCATCTCTCTTTTTCATTTAAATTTTTTAAACTAACTAAACAAAAAATTTAAACATGAATTTTAAATGTGATAACAGTTCAAATTTAAAATTCAAATTCAAATCCATCATTTCAAATGTTATCCAAAACTCTTTCATAAGTATCCTAAGACTTGAAGCATATAAAACATAGATAACCAAGTCTTCTATTAAATCTCTTCATCTTAATTGTTTTATCATTATACTCTAGCAATTAGCTCAACAAAACAAGCCTTCTACAAGGTTCATTATCATCAAAACCGTGTGATCCAATTGTCAAGATTCCTCCTTCCTTGCTTTTACGTGACACCTTGTTTGTTTCTTTAAAGAAGGGAGCTAAAATCCAGTCACAAGCTCTTTACATTTAACTGAGTGAATTTCATGTATTGAAAAGGTTGGGCCACTCCACCCATATTATCAGACTATAATATTTAAGCTTGTAACTTCTGTAGCATAATAAAGATGGTAGGCAATATAGTCTAAAATAACTTGAAAAAGGAGTGAATTGGGTTACTAAAAGTTTGATTAATAAATTAATTTTTTAGAATAATAAAGAAAGAGTTAGAATGATTTCACTGAGAGTTGATCAAAAGAGGAGATAGAATGCAATACTATGATTTATAATGGGTTGGTCAATCCACTTACCTACTTCCAATCTCAAAGACTCACTTGAAAATTTCACTATATCTTCCAAGATTTTCACAGGCTTCTGGATGTCTCATACAATCCACAACACTTCTTGTCTGAAATTTCTTTCCCTTACAAAGGTAATTAATTCACCCACTAAATTGCCTTGAACTGATCAATGAATCTAATTAATGCAATATCATTTATA
>NW_026555879.1:0-47317 GCF_029017545.1 Prosopis cineraria | reverse complement strand
TTTTAAGAGATCAACTTAAGAAAATTAGCTTTAAAATCCTTTAGTAGGACTTGATTAGAACGATTAACAAGCATGGACATACAATTCATGAAGGTAAATAACTAATAAGCGTGGACACACAGCTCACAAAGGTAAATAACCAAGCACAACTTAAAGCCATGAAATGATCAAGCATGCTAAAAGCCATGAAACAAGTGCAAGCACAAGGCTTATAAAACTAATGTAAGTACAATGCTCACGAATTACCATTCCTTCAATCTATGTACATTGGCCTTTATATGGGGCTAGCACCCTCCTACAAATACCCTGCGAATTAGGTGTATCATGGCGCACCAAGGATTAACGAAAATGTCATTAACAACCCAGTGTTCTGATTCAGCCCCACATTTTAAATCAAGCATGCATGGGTCAATAAAACTAATATACTATCTCGTTTCAACATTTCTCATCATATTTAGCATAAATAAATTCAAAAGTACATACGCCATGCATGAATCATGACAGTTAAATGTTCTTTAAACAACAAAATTAACATTTCCAATATGGGAAATACTTTCAAATGTTCAGTTGAAAGATAAATCCAAAATCCATATTCTATATAATATAGTAAAATAAAAAATAATTTCCAGTGGTGACAAATTGATAATAAAATTGAGATTATGAACCAAATAAATAAATATATAATACATAAATAAATAAATTAAAATACTTTATTATTTGTTCTTGTAGGGGAAAAATTATATAAATAATAGAGATGGCACATGAATATGCTAAATCAATATTTTTATGAAAATGAATTTATCAAAGAGTCATTGGGATGCTATTCATGTACTTGAGATATTCCCAAATACACAACTTACTCCTAATGAATTGCTTTGTAATATTGTCCAATTCTTAATTCACAAGAAAGAGCAGAAAGAGCTGGGTGAATGCAAAATAACATGATTGAACAAGAAGAACTTGGTGGCTTTAACACCAACACCCTAATTTATAGTGCAGCGGTAGCCTTTTAATTTACTCATTCTTTGGTAGCAGATGTTAACCTCTAGAATTCATGTTATTTCATCATATTTTCTTATATTTTTAATCCATTTTGCCTCATTTATAATATTTTTATTGCCTAAATTAGGAAAATGTGCATTTGCTTTGGGTTGACATTCTTATCTTTAATTTAATATTTTCAGCCTAATTTCATGTTATTTTAGTTTAAATTTGATTAGATACATTTCTAGACCTTTGTTAGTGTTTTTGGAAGGCTTTTGGATGAAGAAATTATGTGTAAAAAGAATAGATTTCATTAATTGTGAAAATAGTTCAAAATTGCTAAAGTCGTCAGAAAGTCGTGACTTTCATCGCTGTGAGAAAAAAATGCATTTTTATTTATTAAAAATTAGTTGGCTAGGACATATATATGCTAAGAGCTCAACCCAAACCTATTCTACACACTTGAAGGCACTTTAGGAGCTTTGTTGTGCTAGGCTTTGAGCTTTAGATGAGTTAGGTCTAAGAGTTAAAGCTTTGAAGAGATTTAAAGCTTCATTTCTTCAGTTCCTTTGTTTCTTCTCCATTTTTCTTCTTGTAATCTTGTAATGGCTATGAATATCTTGTGTATTTATAGCTTGATATTTATGAGTAGCTAAATTTTTTGTTTTCGGATTATTTTGAACCCTTATATGGAATAACATTATGTTCCTCCTCTCTTTTTATGACTAATGATATATATATATATATGTTTTTATTTTTACTCTTTTCTTAATGCTTCTAAGTGATTGGCCACCATTTAGATATTGGGTTCACTTAATTGATACTTGAGAGGGCTAGGCTGGGTGTAGAACTTAGGTAAAATTGTGCAAGAATTTGATATTTACATGTTAAATGGATGGTTTTGCTAGTAAAATAGAGATATATTTGCTAGTCTTGCATAGCCACATTAGGATTAGTGTTTAAAATTGAGTTTTATTAATTGTAACAATAGATTGGGCAATCAATTTAACTAAACACTTGTTCATGACTGGAGAGAGCTTTTTCAAGTATTTTTAGAAACCTAGGTTAGCATTTATTTTCACTAAAAGTATTTATGAGAGGAGTTAATTTTAGTGTTATGAAATGCAAGGGGGATAAATAATCCTAGGTCTCAATTTGTGTTTGAAGTTTGTGAATTATTACTTTTCTTTATTTTCTAGTGTTTTAGTTTGCAAAATCATTTTTCACCAAATTATGCTTAGCTCAACTTAGTTGAACCCACTTAATCTTTTGTTTGATCACTATTTTTAATCTTTGAAAAAATGATACTTTACTTTTATTATATTACTTGTTATGACCCTGTACTTACTGTGAGCAATAAGTTTTTGGCACTATTGCGGGGGATTTGGTTTGAAAATATTTTGGTCAACCTTTGATTAGTGATAGTAGATTTCACTTGAGCATTGTAAATATTGTTTCTTGTATGTTTATGTTTCCTTTTATTGCTTGTTTCTTGTGTTCTTGTTTATATTTGTTCTTTTTGTGTATTTATTTGTTTTCTATTTTTTTGTCTTATGCTTTCTTTGCACCAAGAAGTAGTTTGTGTTTTGTTCTCTTGGTGTATGGATTCTCCTTGGTGGACTAATGGTGTAAGTGGAGGATATGAATATGATGCTCATATAAATTCTAGCTATGCTACTAATACTTATGAATCCCAATTTGATTATATTTGTTGTAATTATTATAGAGATGGTCACTATAATGAGTAATGCTCCCATGTCTCACCTTTGAATTATGTGGAGGAAGATAACATTAGGGCCTAAACTAACTTTCATGATAACATTCTTGACCCTAGATGGAATCATAAACAAATATTGTCTTGGGATTTTACTCATTCTCTTTCTTCATATGCATCACATCCTCATACACCACACAACACTCATGCAGATGAGAGCACCCAAATTCATAAGAAGAAGTCAATAATAGAGGATATGCTTCAATAAATCCTAGATAATTAAAATGAAATGAGAGCTTAGTAAGAAAAGAAATTAATGAACATGTATTGGCTCTTCAAAATTTAATACTCCAAGCTAGTAAAGTGGCTTCTAACTTTGAGTCTTTAAATCAAGGTGTTTTTTAATGTATTTTAAATGATCCTTATATAAAAGATGAGGACTCAAGTGAACAAATGACCATAGGGTGTACAAGTATTTCCAATAGCTAGCAATGATTTTGAGTGTGATTGTGAGTTAGAAGCTAATGAGGAAGGGAATAAAGAGTGTTTGGTTGATGCTTCGATTGTGGAGCCTTATCCATTAGATTTTGAAGAAAAGAGAAGAGAGGAAATTCCAAGAGTTTATATACTTGATCCTCCTATAGATGTTTGACTCTTATTGATGAGAGTCAAGTGGATTTCATTGGGTGTTCAAAATATTTAGGGGCCTTGAATGATATTTGTAAAAAATATCACATTAAAGCTTATGAATGGTCTTCTTGAATCATGTACCTTGAAATCAAATTTGATTAAGGGAACATGTGTTGCTTGTTTTGATAAATGCCTATTCTTATTGAAGCCTTGTCATATTAAGAGAAATGAGGACAATGTGATATTAGTCTTTGATACCTATGATTAGTATTTGAGTTGAAGAGTCAGGCTGGAGGACTATATGCAAAGCACTACTTAGGAGGCAACCCAAGCTCTAAACCTTATCTTTTAATTTTTCCTTTGTAGTTTAATTGTTTTGGTGAAGTTATGTGTGATCTTGTATCTTTTGTAGGTTAACATAGAGATATGAGGAAGTGTGAGCCTTTGGAGAAGCAAGAAATGTGGCAAAAGACTAAAAGATTCCAAAAGAAGGGAAATTTCAAGGAAGTCAAGCTATTGAAGTTATTTTTATGATTATGAACTTGTCTTAGCAATTATTTTAAGCTTATTGAAGTGAATGCAAATTTTAGTGGTTTGATTCCCATGAAAAATGGTTCTTTTAGGGGGTTGATTGCATTTTAATTGAAAATAATTGTTTTTGGTTAATGGGTAGTGGTTGGAGATTAATTTTAGAGTGAATTTGGTACTTGAAAGAGGTTTTAAGGGGTGAACAAATTAGACTATTGAAAACAGATTGCTGTAAAATTTTTACTGTCAAAAGTTCTGATGGACATCCAGAGAAGATAAAAGTGGTGACTTTAGATTTAAGCCTAATTTGACAGTCATGACTTTGGGCCTATAAAAAATTCTTTTTTGTGGGATTATTTTTCCAATATCTATATAATATTAATAAAATATTTTTTCCTTCTTTCTTTTCCCCCTTTTTTCCCCTTATGTGCTACGTTTTATAGTTTAATTTTTTTTTAATTTATTTTGACCCAAGTTTGAAAACCCTCAACTCCCCTTATTATTTCCCATTCCCTTACCTCGTGTCCACTTTACCTCTCTTTCTCTGTTTTGATTCTTACCTTGCTTCTCATCTCCTCAATCTCTAACCACTGCCAGTAGCTAGAGCATCTTCCAGTTTGACGACCTCTACCTCTTCTTATTCACTTTGCCATTGAACCTTGTGCAATCGCTATCTCCTAGCGCTACTTAAGAAGACCCTCAATCTCCATCATCGCTATCAACCCTTATCTCTAGTCCACTTGTCCACAACGTCTCATTTCACTACCTTCACCGTCACCTTCCCTATCTCTAGTTCGTTCTCCACCATAGCCTTTAAATTTTTTTCTTTTAAATCTACTTCTCCTACTTCGCATTTAGATTTAGTCCACCGCCCTCCTCATTGATTCATGAGCTTTATTCTCAGGTATTTGAGCTACAATTCCCCTCACTCGCTGTCATCTCTCCCCTTCTTGAGCTCATTCCTGCTGCCCCTTACTTCTCATGCCCTTCACTATAGCTCTACCTCATTAGCATTCACCGTTGACCACTGTCCCCTATCTCACCTTTACTTCTCTGCCTCAACTTAAGCCGGTGTAGCTCATGGAGCCTTCCCACATTCAACATCATTTTCTTTCCTTGATTATGAAATTCTTGCTAGCCAATACTATCGAGTTTCAAGTTTGAAGACTGTGACTTGCTATTTTAGCTTTTGGGTATCCTCACATTCATAATTCTTGTGATTTCCAGTGGCTATGTAAGCTTATCATGTCCCTTTAGTTTGGATATTCTATTGTGATCATTTTTTAGTATTTTTCTCTCTATAAATATAGTTGGTGATTGGTGAATATTTAGGGGTGTTGTTATGGGCATGTGGGTGGTTTGATTAATATAGACTAAATTTTTAATTTTGAATGAAATTTTCAATGGAAAATTGTTGGTCTGACTTAGGATTTTATTGCTGCATAAACTTTAGTATTGAATGTCAATGTGAGGTTTCGTTGGAGAAAAGTTTTACAAATTATTCATAAAACTTAGGATTGATTCACCAATCTTTAGCTAGCTAGATTCATTTTTTGATGCTAGGGTGTTAATTCTAGAATTTAATTTGCTTTGACCAATTGCTTGAGTACTGTTGATTAAAAGTAATTAAGGGGATATTACTGTTGGTTTATGGTTCTGGTAATTTTCTTGTTAAGGGATTGAATTTTTTAAATGATATGGATTGAAATTTCTTAATTGGATGTTTTCAATATATTTGATTGATCTCATTGAATTTGGTTGTTAAGAGTTTCAAAATTTCCTGAGGCATGTTTTGTTTGATGTGGTGATTTACCTTGGCAAGAGATGTGTAATAGTGACTGGTCATTTTTTAGTTTTGGAGACATGGCACTGAATGCTGATAAAAGGATATATACTTTCAAAATTAAAGTGTTGACTAATCACATTTTTAATGGTGCTGAAAAATGTTCTGATTGTTTTAAAATTTTAATTTAGCTCATTATTGTTTAAAGCTTGAGTTTGAGTTTGTGAATTTAGGGTACTCTAGATTGAGTTTTTTCAAGATTTGTAGCCCCTCATAACCTCCAAACCTTTGTAATGTGGTTGCATGATACAAATGAAATTTGGATAGAAAAGGGTGCTCTAAATTAGGTTTATGTTCTCTAGTTTTCACTGGTTCAAGCCTAGTCCCTGTGCTATTGTTGCCCTACTTTTTATTGCCCATTGCTTGTAGTTTATTTTCAATATTCTTATGTTATGGCTAGTTGTTAGAAGATTAGGGAATTACATTTGTGAAATTTTTTTTACTGCTGATTGTGGTATCTCATTATGCTAAAATGCTTGTTTTTCATGTGCTTTGGGTAGATTAGAATTTTAACAATACAGTTTAGAAAGTTGCTTTGGTTGATCAATTTAGTCTCAATTAATGTTAAAATTGTTGATTCCTTTGCTTGGCTCTAAAAAACATTTTGTTTTGAATTGCACTTTGGTTTTGTCACTTTATGTATGACCTTGGGGATGAAAATGGACATTATTGGTTTGCTTGTCAGATTGAATTTTCTATACATGCATGAGTTATATTTCTCTTATTAAATGTTTTAATACTTGAATTGGGATCATTTAATATGGCTGTTGGAAATTTCACATTGTTTAAGGCATGTTTTGAAGGTTCTGTCAGCCATTTGGGAAATCAAATGCAATTGTCAAGGGGAGAAGCCCAATACTAATGTTGGTCATGATTCAAAAGTTATAGATCACTCTACTTCACTTCTTGTCATTATAGTCTTATGCTTTTTGTTCTATTTTTATTGATAACCTGCTAGTTAACTTCTTTTTGTTATGCCTGTGGACATGATAACTCTATAATTTATTACAGGTTTTAATTTTTATGCCTTTCATGCAACTTTTTTTTGGTTGTTAAGTTGCATAAGAGAGGACTCTCATTTTACCCTTTTGACAGTAGGGACACTGTTCAATTTAAGGTTGGGGGTGAGTGCATTATTTTAGTTGAATTTACGTGAAATTCAATTGATATTTATTGTCCTTTTTTTTAAAAAAAAATTTGAGCTAGATTAAGAAATTATTTATTGAACTGGATGTGTGATCTAATGATAGAATATTGCTTTGACTGTATGTTTTATAGGAAGTTGTGATCAATATTTTGGCATGTTTGATTTATAGTGTTAAGGCTTATTTTCTGGCAATTTATGAAATTTTCTTTTGTATTTTTAAATCAGACAATGATTTGAATGCCTGTGTTAGAGAATTTTATGGCAAGTTTATGTGCATTTTTTCTCAATTGAGAGACTCTAGAATCTATCTTGGATTCTCTTGAGATGTTTTAATCACTTCACATGATATTAAAAAATGATTTGGGTATTCTTTCAAATGTGTTTGAGCCTTTCAAGCCTACCTATTGCATTATTTCTATTTGATCCCCTTTAGAGCCTTGAATTGAAAATCATGTGAATTTTGTTTTTGAAACCCACATTAGATCCTAGCTTCTACAACTTAAAAAACTATGAATTACCTCACTCTTGAAATAAGTGAAAAAAATTGTGTTAGTGGTGAAGATTGATTTAGTTGTTAAAGGAGGTGGTGCTATTGTAAATTTGGGTATAAGGAATGGAAATAAAGTTTGAAATACTACTAATTGTGTTCCTAAAAAATTTATTAAAAAAAAAGAGATATACATGAAAAAAATAAAAAAAGAATAAATGAAAGGAAAAAAATTAAAAAAAGAAGAAGTTTTAATATGAATAAATTTGGAATACAAGGAATGATTTTTGAGATAAGTTTGGGAGAAGGTCTTTGGTTAGCAAAGGATGAAATGGTTGCTTTTTCATTTTTATTCATCTTAAGTTCTTTGAATTCCATTATCATTTTCTTTCAATTAGCCCAAAACCTTTGGCTATACTATAAGCTTACAAAGTCCCATTAATTTTGGATTATATGCAGTGATCTTTTATGGAGAGAGAGGGAGAGCTTAGGCATATGAAGTCTTGATATTGAGCTTGTTTTATGTATGTTGAGTTATTACATCTTGACTTGATAGTTGCAAGAGAATCATTTTCTAATCTCTGAAAACCTATTGAAATTAATGTCAATTCAGCACATTTTCCTACACTTTATGTGATGAATTATATTAATTGTGAATATTTTGGGTTTAAATATAGGAAAATGAGTGTTATTCCAAATTGACATAGAAAATAAAATTTATTGAGAATTTTGCACAGATTTTTACTTTGATTTTAAACTTTAAAAGATCTCATAGCTGTATCTACTATTTCAAGTAGTTTATTTTAGGTATTTTCAAAGATATAGAGCCAAATTATGATTGAAGATGCATATGAAAACATAATGGGAAAAAATGGGAGCTAAAACTGAAGATTAAAAGCTCTATGTCATGTGCCGCGGCATATGCATAGTGCGTCGTGGCATGTGGCACAGAGACAAGGAGTCCTGGAGATGCAAGAGCGCCACGGTGCATTGCCAACATGCTGTGATGCAATTCCACATTTTTTCACATGCGTCGTGGCGCACTGACAATACGCCACAGCGCACGACCTAAATTCTCTGTGCGTTTTAAGCTACAGAATGGAAAAATTAGGGTAGAAAAACCATTAACATGCCTCTAAACCTTAGATCATGATTTTTAAAGATTCTTTACAGCTTGCTCTACTATGTTTAGGGTTCTTGAAGTAGATTTGGCCAAGGATTGAAGATTTGAAGAGATTTAAGTGGATTTCCTTTAGTTTTTCTTCTTCTCTTCCCTTTTCTCTCTTTGTTTATGATATAGATGCTATATATTGTAACATTTGTGGCTTTTTTTTTAACATAAGTAGCTAGTTCTCTTGATCTAAGATTATTTCAAACCTTTGTATGGATTAATACTTGAATATTCCTCTCTTTTGGTAGTTAATGATATGTATGTGTTTATTTTATCCTATGCTTAATGCTTTTAAGTGCTTGATCACCATTTATATTGTTTTGTTCACTTGAGTTGTGCTTGAAAGAGCTAATTTAGGTGTAAAACTTGGATAAAATAGTATTGGATTTGAAATTTATAAAGATAAATGGATGGTTTTGTTCATAAATAGAGATATTTTATTAACCCATTATAGTCACATTAAGATTGGTGCTTAAAATTTATTTTATTAATTATTTCTAAGAGATTGTAAAATTTTAGTGTTTTCAAATATACTTGATTTTAACTTGAGAAAGCTTCTTCAAGTGAATTAGAATCTTAGGCTAACATTATTTTCATTAAAAACATAATAGAGAGGAATTAATTTAAGTTTTATGAAATATAAAAGGGGAAAGATAATCCTAAATCCTTACCTCTAAAAGTCAAAGTTTCAACAAGTTTTAATTGCTTTAAAACCATTTTAATTAGATTTTCATTACTTTCACACAAAAAAATACTCTTGGTTTTACTCAACCTATCTTAACGCTCAATAGTAAATTTTAACCCTCATTTGCCTAAATTCTCGTGGGAACGATAACTCTAAAATACTATACACTTGTGATGACCCGTATGCTTGCTGTAACCCTTGACGGCGAACAATCTCACACACACACACACATTTCTAAATTGTTAGAAAGCAAGCTCTTAATTTGTAAATCGAGCATTCCTTTATATTCCACTATTGTCCTCTTTGATATACATTTGGAGTAACTAGTGAGTATATTTTCATCCATACTTAGTAGATGGATAATTAGTCAATCTAGTTATTTTATTGCTTGTTTTACTCGAGGACGAGTAAAAATCTAAGTTTAGAGGTGTGTTAACCTCTAGAATTTTATATTATTTCATCACATTTTTCTTAAATTTTAATCCATTTTACCTCATTTGTATATATTTTTATTGCCCAAATTAGAAAAATGTGCATTTTGCTTTGGGTTTACATTCTTATCTTTAATTTAATATTTTCAACCTAATTTCATGTTATTTTGGTTTAAAATTTGATTAAATGCATTTCTAGAGCTTTGTTGATGTTTTTAGAAGGCTTTTGAATGAAGAAATCAAGTGCAAAAAGGATAAATTTTGTTAATTGTGAAAACAGTTTAAAATTGCCAAAGTTGTCAGAAATTCATGACTTTAGTTCACAACTTTTGCTGCTGTTAAAAAAAACACTACGTTTTATTTATCAAAAATTGATTGGCTAGGATATGTATATGCTGCGAGCTCGACCCAAAACCCATTCCACACACTTGAAGGCACTTTGGGAGCTTTGTTGTGCTAGGGTTTGAGCTTTTGATGAGTTGGGTCCAATAGTTGAAGCTTTAAAGAGATTTAAAGTCCATTTCTTAAGTTCCTTTGTTTGTTCTCCATTTATCTTCTTGTAATCTTATAATGGCTATGAATATCTTGTGTATTTATAGGTTTTTGATGTTTATGAGTAGCTAAACTCTTTGCTCTAGGATTATTTTGAATCCTTATATAGATTAACATTATATTCCTCCTCTCTTTTTATGATTAATGATATCTCTGTGCGTGTGTGTGTGTGTGTGTGTGTGTTTATTTTACTCTTTCCTTAGTGCTTCTAAGTGATTGGCCACCATTTACATATTGAGTTCACTTAATTGATGCTTGAGAGGGCTAGGTTGAATATAAAACTTGGGTAAAATTATGCAAGAACTTGATATTTGCATGTTGAATGGATGGTTTTACTTGTAAGATAAAGATATGCTTGTTAGCCTTGCATAACCACATTAAGGTTGGTGTTTAAAATTGAGTTTTATTAATTATAACAATAGATTGGGCAATCAATTTAACTAAACACTTATTCATGACTTGAGAGAGCTTATCCAAGTATTTTTAGAACCCTAGGTTAGTACTTATTTTCATTAAAAGCATTTATGATAGGAGTTAATTTTGGTATTATGAAATGCAAGGGGGATAAATAATCTTGGGTCCCAATTTGTGTTTGAAGTTTGTAAATCATTTACTTTTCTTTATTTTTTATTGTTTTAGTTTGCAAAATTATTTTTCACCAAATTATGTTTGGCTCAACTTAGTTGGACCCACTTAGTCTTTTGTTTGATCACTATTTTTAAACAAATCTCCAAAGGAACGATATATTACTTTTATTATATTACTTGCTACGACCCGTGCACTTACAGTGAGCAATAGCAGTCAAGAAGAATGGTGGTGTGAGGAAGAGTAGAGGAAGAGAACTCTCGAAGCTTGGTTTAGGTCCAAATTGAATTGAAAGTCAAGGGAAAGTGGATATAAAAATATGATTTTTTTATTTCTTTCTTTTTCTTTTTTTTTCTAATGTAGGGCTGTTTAGTAATTTTAGGTAAAAGCAAAATAAAATCCCTATTAACACAAGGAGGGTTCTAACTCAAGACTTAAGTAAGCACTAAAATAATTTCCACTAAATCACAATTTCTCTTATTAAATTTCCTCCTAAATATTAATAAAATGTTCATTCATCTTTATTCTACCTTTATAATTATATTATAGGTTATTGCATTCATTCTCTTCTCTCTCTCTCTCTGTTTTTTTATTTGGCACCCTTTTTTTTTACAATTATTGATTTACTTTAGGATCTAATAGGAAATATTGGCAAAATGTCCAAGAGAACTTAGAATGCCTAGGTCAATCTCCTATAAATTCTTGGGTTGAGATGAAGTTGAAACTAAGAGAGAAGTTTGTGCCAACTATCTATGCGAGCAAACTATACTATCAACTACTTAATCTTAAGCAAAGTTCTACAATATCTGAATAATGTGTTCGAGCTTTCTTAGATAACTATCAAAAGGTTTGTTAATAGCCTTAGACTAGACATCCAAGAAGAATTTAGGATAAATTTCTTAGACACCTTAGAAGAAGCATATCATAAATCGATGGAGATATATTTACTATTTAGGTACCCCTTTGTTAAGAGTTTTCCTATGTAAGGAATAGTATACTAATATATCACTCATAACTTTATACTTATTTATCAATCCCTAGAATTTTTGCCTAAGTCAAGTTTGCAGCTTCATTCAAGTTAAACCTCTAATCTTAAGAGTAATACCAAGCACGTTAGAAAGTCCATAGGTTCTAGTTCCCAATCTAATAGACCATCTATTGTGTGTTTTCAATATGAATAAGGAAGTTGAGGCTGATATACTAGTTGACCCTATTGACTGTCATTCTGATATTGATGAAGATATTATATTAATGGGTTCTAACTTTAACTCGAATGCCTGAACATTGTAAGGAGTATTAAACTTACCCTATTCCTTAAGAACTTTTGGAAGAGAAATAACATCTTTCACACTTTTTTGGAAATTTTAGGAACATGTATGTAAACTAATAATTAATGGGGGTAGCATGAGAAATGTGATCTCTAATGGTGTGGTAACCAAATTTGGCCTTGACTTAGAGCCTCATCTTGAACCATTTCATCTAGCTTAGATAAATACATCACCTGTCCTATTACTCAACAATGTCACTTTCCCCTTCAATTAGCGATGAAATCCTTTGTGATGTGTGTTCCCTATGGATGTAACTCTCATCATTTTAAGATGCTCTTGGATTTATTATTATAATGCCACCAATCATAAGTTAAATAACATATATATGTTCAAACATGAAGGAAAGACAATTTTATTACATTTTACAAACCCCAAACTTGAATCTATAAATCAATGAGCTAAGCTACACATTCTTAACCTATTAACAAGTAGAAAATTTAGCTCATTTGTTATTTAGCTCACATGCAAGAACCCTCTTGATATTTCTCTTAGTTTTTATCCCAAATAAGCTCTTAATCCTTTACCTCTCCATCTGACAGCTCATTTCCTTGACTTTATTACAACCTTTAGCCTATCACACTCCCAAATATCTTAATGAGATTAGGCATAAGTTAGCATTGAGTATTGATAAATATAAATTAGATACCAATGCTTGTTGGCTACATAGTACCCATCAAATCAAGAACCCAAGTCAAGTCAAGAATAAGTAATAGCTTGCAAATTAGGAAATAATACCCAACAAAGTTAAAGAAACAATAGTACACCCTATAAAATCTAGGAAAAGCACTAACATAAATCCATCACTATCATCTTCTCCATACCATTACTCTTCTATAGAAGCCCATGTTCATCTCTGTCAAATCCTTCATTACTACCATTAACACCTGCTTTGTGAAACATCTCGAGTTTTAATCCCCTGATTAATAAATTTAATTAGGATAATTAAGCAAATTGAAGTGGTGTGTGGCCAGAGAGGTCTAATAATCATGTTTGATGTTATTTTAGCCCTAATTGTGGGTTCGGTATTAAGTCAGGTTACCTGGGCATCGAAAGGAGGAGAAAATGAAGAGTTGAAGTTGTTGTGCCACACGCCGCGTCGCGTAGATCATCTATCATAGTGCACAACCATCTCTGAGTGAGGGAGGACCTCTTTGTGCTATGTACTGTGGTGCGTTGTGTATCTGCCGTGGCATATGGCCATTTTTTGTACTTTATCATATGTGAATTGAGATAGAAAAAGAAAGAAGAGAAAAGAGAGAAAGAAGAGGCACGTCTAAGCTCTATTAGAGTTTACTTGGGGATCACTTTGAGAGTATTTTGAAGGTTACAAACACCCAAGGTAAGTATCATACTCATTAATCTCCCTTTTTCTTCCACATTTATGAGTTTATGGTTAAGGTTTGATAGTTGAAGTGAAATTTCAGTCCATATAGGTTATGGGTCTGAATTTATTGACTCAAATAAAGTTAATGGGGGTAGATTAGAGTATTTAAACCTAGGTATGATGAGTGTTTATGTCTTGCGTTGTTGGGCATCATAAATACCCGAAAAATCCCATTTATTATGGTGGTTGAAAGTTTGTGATGCCATTAATGGGAATTTAATGGCTAATTAATGCTATTGGGAGCTAAAGGTAACTATTAAACCTAATGGTTAGGCTCCACCTCTTGTAAAGTGAAGGTTGGGCAAATTAGAAGTTGAGATTGAGGGTTTAATTATTTGAGTTTAGGTTGTTAATGGAATTCAAATTGATTGCTTGTAGCTTTAACTCTTGGTCACCTTTTTGGAGTGAAAATTCAAGCTTGGAGGCTAGTCAATTGAGGGGTAAGCCTTTGACCTCTCAAAAGTTTAGGGTAACCGGGGGAAAACTCTACTTTAGGTAGTTGTATACTAATTTATGGCTAATTGGTTGTTGAGTGTGAGATTATGAATGTTACATACATGAAATTGATTGTTAAAATAAAAACTATATATTAGCTTCATTGAGTGCATGAAAAAACTATTCTTGGGCTTGAACATGCAAATGCAAAGTCGAGGGGATTTTGACTATAAACATGCTATTGTTTGTGAAAAATGAATGTTTATAAATGAGAAATGAATTTTGAGAAAAGATGAGAATATATACTTGGGTAGTGCAAGGTCGTGAGCCTAATGTGATTGTTGTATTAGTGAGTTTATAAAAGTAAAAAGTGAGAACAAGTGAGTATGGTTTATGGCATGATCAGTGGTGGGAGTTTGCCTAGGGATTGGGAGTAGAGAAAATTGATATGGTAATTAGGCTGCCCTCTGGTACACCAAAGCTATAGCCTTGTCCCACTGTTTGTTGAGGGACTGTTCCATAATTTGTCAAAGGACTAGAATCTAGTTATCTCCACCGATTCAATAAGAAGAATAGCTTAGGGTATGAGACACCCCAAGGATTCAAGAATGAGAGAAGCTGTGGTCCGAGAGTGAGTCCTATGATCTTTGGCCAAGTCACACCTCACAATTGGTGAGCTTAGGTAGTCCAATCACATGGATGGAGCCCTAATCAATATTATAGCCCACGGTTTCAGTCTGAGGAAATAAAGAGGATATAAGGTTGGTTGATCATTGCCTAAGTAATTATATGATGTGTCACACGTGCTAAGTGGTGGCAGGTTACCAGAGTATGGGTCTTGTCACATATCTAAGAATATGGTGACATTGCACCTAATTATGTGAGTAAAGAAGCTACAGAGTGATAAATGATAAAATGTGATATATAGGGAAATGTTTTATAAATTTGATCTCATTGTGCATGAAATTGTTTTATATATAATTACATAGGGTAGGTTTAACCTTAGTTACTGAGTGGCTAGACTCACTCTTATTTAATACTTTTCAAGCTCTAGCTTTAGTGTTGAGAGGGAGAAGACTAAAGAGTTAGGAAATTAGTACATTCCTTCTTGTATGCCTCTAGTTTTGATGTATTTGTGTAATAGCATATAAATTGCCAATACTAGGATGCATAATTCCATACTTGCACTATTTTGTTTTGGAAATGTTAAAAATTGTATTTTGAGCCCTTAGCTTATGTGTATAGGGAAATATATGTGTTTATAGGGACAAAATACTAGTACAAGTGTAGAAAAGAAGATTTAAACATGTTTTGAATGATTTGAGTTAAATACAATGCAATTTACCTTCCCCTTTGTTTTTCTTAAATTGGGGTTGAGGAGTGAATTTTTATTGTAATGGTACTTTAATGCTTGTGACATGTCGTACTAGTAGTTTTAGGTCTATTGGATATGGTCCAGGTGTTAGAAAATGGTTTTGGCACTTGTTGAGGGTTTTGGACAGCCACTTTATGTAAACGTGTTAAAAAGTGGTTAAAATGTGTTTGAGTGTCCAACTTTCTAGTGTGACTTGTTTTAAAAGTAAAACCTGTGCCATTAATTAGTACAGGAAAAAAGCTTTCTGTAGATACCTAGATCGCGTCATTTAGACATCGGACAGAGAATCAGGGCGACCTAAAAGTTCCCCAATTCTACTGTCAAATTGATAGCAGAACCAGTGAATTTTCGTGCAACACGCTACAGTGCATGGTGCTTGAGCCGCGGCACGTGGCACAGAGAGCAACACGCCATGGCGTTGAGTGCACCCGTTGTGGTGTATTGCTCTATACTTGAGGACATAAATTATTTTTCAATCATTTTTCAACATTTTCACTCCTCTGAGGTATCCCATGCTTTCGAAACTTATTTTTACTTTGATATGAAAGATTTTATCAATGTTAACTTGTTTCCATTTAGAAAACTTGGGATCCCTTATTTTTGAATTAGAAACTTGGTAATCACTCTTTAGAGACAATCCCTTGATTACTCTGAGCTTTATTTGTTAAATGTGTTTAGTGTAGTGAGACGTTACAAACTCGGTATGGTATTACACTTTGTGAATCAACCAATTTTGAGATTTGACCACCCCTCCATTCTATTAGAGAGAGGCGATAAAGGGAATAGGTTCAGTGGTGGCATTAGAGAAAGGAGGGATCTAGGTATACAACTAAGCTTAAAGAAAAGATTCAAATCTTTGAAGGGAAAAACATGAAGATAACATGAAGGCAAGCTCAAATGGGTGATATAAGAACATGATGTACAACCTAAGAACATAGACTAGTATAAACGATATGAGAACTTGCTTGATCTAGCAACTCTTCCTCTGTAGCAAAAGACTTCACAAATTTGTTGTTAATGATACAAGCTCGCTAGATTGTTGATGGATTAAAGTGAAATTTTCCTCAAAAAATTAGGTAAAAGCAATAAAAGCATGCCATATATGCATAGTTAATCAACTAACAATCAAACATTAGGGTCTATTAATATAGGGTAAAATTGCACTATTTTAAAAACATCGGGGGCAACATTACTTTTAAAAATACTTAAGGATATCAATTGCATTTTTAGAAATACTTAAGTATTAGGGAAAATTAAAGTTCATTTTTACCTTTAGGTGGTGTTTGGATTGATGAATTTGAATTTAAATTTTAGATTTAAAATTCTTTGTTTAGATAGTATAAAAAATTTTAAAGGTAACAAAGAGATAAGTTAAGATTTGAAATAGAAATAGAAGGTTGAAAGTAGCAAGCTTACCTTTATTCTTCAATTGGTGAGAAACAAGAATGAGAAATGAGAGGAAAGACGAGAATAACAAAGGCACTGCTAGTGAAGACGCTAGAAATTAAAGGGAATTTGAAATTATATAGAAGTTATAATGAAAATGTGGGGACTTTTATATAATTTGATTAAATTCAAACCCTAATTCAAATCCTTATGTATCCAAACATAGCATAAAAGTATTTTTCATGTGTTACAAGGCACCATAAAGGGTATTGTAGAGCACTGTAGTATATAATGGTCTAACCTACACTAATGGTTGGTTAACCATTCATCAAAATTTAATATTGCATTGACTTTGAAATATTAATTGCCACATGTATCCCATAGAGCTCCTTTAGGAATACTTCAAGGACAAAACCATATTGTAATGACCTTAAATTTTAATTGAAAAAAATTTTTCTCTCCATAGATATTTTACTTAAATAAGTTTTTTAGCAAGTTTGATTTTATTTTTTTTTACGTTATAGGAAAATTTTGTGCTCTTTGTGGTAATTTTCTTATGCCATTCTTGTGATTTTCTCTTGCTCTTTCTTGTAATTTTTCCAAACACTTATTTGATTAAATTTTATATCTTTGTGTGAATGAAAAACAGAGCATTCTTGTCTCTTCTCTTTACCAACCTTAGAATTCTTTTTCCTCATCATTGCTAGGAATTTTCTCTTCACCTTTGACTTATTCTTGTTCCTGTCGTTGGTCTGCTCCCTACCTCATCAAAAAGTTTTTGCTATTGGGATTATTAGGTTGCTAGAATTTATTCCTTCTTTGCTATTCTTTATTGTTTCTTGATTCAAGCTTGATGGTAGAGAGAGAATGTGTGTGTGTGCATTCAACTTCAATTCTTCCTACTTCTTTGCTGTTGAACATCTTGTGTATGTGTATATTAAGCTTAATTCCTTTCTTTTCTTAGCCAGTGATTTTTGGTCTTTCTCTCTCGTTCAAGCTACAGTGCAATGCCCCACTTTCCTTTATTAAAGTCAATGACATGCTATTTTTAAGCTGTCACCACTGCATTTGAGGTTGAGGTAAATTATTGATCATTTCTTCTCCCTCTTCAACTGCAACAGCACCACCGAATCATTCCCTCCTTTCTTCAACCTATTGATTCAGTCCCTGTTCCAAATTGTTGTGATATTTTTGGTTAAAATTAAGGTGGTGTTTCAGTTGATGCTAGAAATTGTTTTATGGTGGTCTTGAGCTGAAATTTAATTAATAAAAGTAAAAGTTTAGAAGTTATCATAATTTCTTGATTATTCATCTCATAAAATTTTCAATGATAAACAGATGTCATCAAGGTATTTGTAAAAATGTGTGAAAGAAGAAATTCGTGAATTAAGTGTTGTTAAGCCCCCATGTTATAGTTTGGAAAAGTATATGTAAGTTTTGATTCAAGTTATTAATTGAAATTTTAAAATACCAAAGTAAGAGAAAAGATTACATAAGACGCTTGTGTCATATTTTATTAAGTCTAAAGAAAATATAAGGATGGTTGATTAGGTTTATTATAATTTAAGATTGAGAATGGGCCACAAGAAAGTATGAGAATAAATTGATGTTTGTTAATTGGTTTAACTAACTCAAGGTTATTTAGAACATAATTGGTGAGAGTATAATCTTTAATATTGTTTGGATTGAATTCAAATTCTCATTAAGTGATTGGAAAATTTCTTAATAAATGATTATAGAATTACTATTTATTTGTTAGGAAACTAAGGGTACCATTAGAATTAAAGTAAAAGGTTAAGAGAAGTATGCTTTAGAATTTTGGAAAACTTTCATGTGAGTGATACTCCAAATCAATTTTTGGTAGAATTTTTATAAAATTATTTTATTTAAACTTTACTATTATTCCTTTATAAATTGTACAAATATTCTTGTTAATCTTTTTTTAACAATTTTTTTATTTATGAACACCTGTTAATATTACTAAGGATTTATATTGTTGATAAGCATTAATTGAAATGTGTATACGATAAATGGTATTATTTTTCATAAGCTGTTTAATTATTTAATTCTACGTTGATATAAATTTTTTATTGCAATGATACGAGTATGGAAGAAATGATAATAAATTTGGACAATGAAAAATGATAGTTGGACAGTATTTGCAAGTGAAAATTTTGAAACTATTTTTCTTCCTCTATTCACGCTTGATTTTAATGAGGGGGACTAAGTTCAAAATGCTGGATGCTAACAGCAGTTCCATTAGCCCTCTGCGCATCATGGTCCACCTAGCTAGCAGGTGAATTGGAGGTGCTAGCCCCATGTAATGGCCAATGTACCTGAAATGAAAGGATGATTATTTATGAGCATTGTGCTCATGCTTGTTTTCATAGGCCTTGTGCCTTCCCTTATTTCATGGCTTTCAACTACGCTTGACTGGTTACTTACCCTCGTGGACTATGTGTCCACGCTTGATTGATTATTTATCCTTATAGACTGTGTGTCCATGCTGTTATTTTTTCTGATAAAGCCCTCCTAAATTTAAATTTATCATTTTTTCTATTAATTCTCTAAAAGCATTTTTTTTGAATCGCACTACTATTGAAAATTTTTTTATATGTTATGAATTGTATAAATTTTAAACACTTATGTGATTTTAATAGCACTGTTTAATTTCACAGTTATATTATTGAGAAAACTCGTTATTTATTGTTAGCTTAAGTATATGTTTCATTATTTCATTAAGTTTATTTTGAATTTAAATTTATTAGTTACTATTTTCATAATTTTTTAAAATTATAATTTTGATTGAAATGCTACTCACCAAAAATTTCTTTAGCCTTTATTACTATAGCTGACCTTGTGTCTCTTGTAGATCATTGAGAGGCTTTATTGCTTTTTGGAAAGAGAAGCACATTGTGATTATCTTTTTAGTGAAACTTTATACTATATTGTGTAATTGTAAGTTAGTGCTCCACGTATATCATAATTAGATCCTAATGTTATTTTGTCAATACATAACTTATTGTTATGGAGTTAGTCTCCTTTGCTAGATTGGTTGACAATTTTTGTTATAGTAAAAATTTTAGAAGCTTTAATTTATAGGGAAGACTGTGTCGAAATTTTTACATAACATTTAAAACTTCACAAACTTTCTTATTATATATAACTTATATATATATATATATATATCGATAATTTAGCTTAACCTCTAATTAATTGAGGCTTATGGAATATGAGTTCATCTCATAATTCATGCCGATCATACTTATAGTGTCAGGGTATGATAGATGATATCAGAGCTTAAGTTTCTATGGTTACATGGAGCAATAATTCTTCTTTGGAATTCAATTATTATTATAAGCTTGGGCATAATAATAATTGAGACTTCAATGAAGGTTCTATTAGGATATCCTAAAGAGTCATGCCCTTTCTTATTTATCATGCTTCCCACATTGTTACTATATTTTGAATTAAATGTCTCTTATGTTTCTTTGTATAGTGAGACTGCCACCTCAATGTCATCCTTTTAGTAAAAGTTCTAGTAGCAGTAGGATATCTAATAGGTCATTTACTTCACATAATGAATCACCCTTCATGGTTAAGGGCAGGGTCATAAGCTAGCCAAGATTAGGGATGGTCAGCCCTATAGGCATATTCAAGAGATTTTATTGAAGATCAAACCTTTAAACCCTCAATCTCATAACCATGCTTCATCATCTACACATGCTACTAAAAGGAAGACTAATAGTACTGTTAAAGAAGAGACTGTTATAGTTAAACTGACTATTTTTATCAAGCTAAATCCTCCTATTTTTATTGAAACTAATGAAAAAACCCAGTGATGTTTCTTAAGGGCATTGAAAAGAGATGTTGAACCTTAAGATGTCTAGATGTGTAGTATGTGGAGTTTGCTATTTGTCAACTTAGTGGGGTGGCAGAAGAATAGGTTAAGATCGTTCAATGTGTTAATGATAGAAAAGTGCCATCTTTGTCTTAGGAAGAATTAAAGGATGTATTCCTTCGACGTCATTTTCCATAGAGTAAGAAAGATGCCAAAATTGAAGAACTCTTAAATTTGAAATATACTGAATTTGTATTAGAATATGACCAAAAATTTATAAAACTTTCTTCTTTTGCTCCTCACATAGTGCCTTTTAAAAAAGAAAGGATCCGTATAATTATTCATGGTTTACCCCAAAAGATATATGATCTAGTATCTATCATGATGGAGCTCTTTACTAGCCATTCACAGGCTTTGAACGCTACTCTCAGAATTTAGTTGAAGCATCAAGAAAATAAGGCACTTTTTAAGAAGCGTAAGAGGGAAGATGAAGTGAGATCTTAAGGTTCATCTTTTAAGAGTGATCAATTTCAAGGGTGATTTTACTTTCATAAAAAGCAGTAGACTTCTAGATCTTATGTCCCTCCTTCTGCTAGTACCCCAGTTTCCAAACACAATTTTAGGAGTGCTAGACTTTAGTCTTAACCAGCTTTGGATTAGCCAAGCTATGTTAGAGTTCCTTGTGCCACTTGTGGAAATTTTCATTATGGACCTTGTCACAAGGCATCTGATGCTTGTTTTGAGTATGGATAGGTGGATCATTTGAGAATAAATTATCCCCTTATTTAATCTGTGTCTAGCCAGGGATCTGTTTGACTACCTCCCCACTCAATTGTTGCTGTGGGAGCACCTCTTGCTACTACTGATAAGGGTATGTTAGAAAAAAAATCTAGAAACAAGGACAATCTTTAAGGCAAGGACAAGCATTAGTTTGTGCTATGACCTGATAGGATTGTAATAACCTTAAATTTTAATTTGAATAAAAAATTTCTCCCCATTAGATATTTTAATTAAATAAGTTTTATTTTAAGTAGAAAGGGGTAGTTGATAGGAATTTATGCTAGAAATTTTCTCAAGAATCTAGGGTCTAAATTTTTTTTGAGCAAAAGTTTAATTTTAAATTATAGAAAAATTCTGTGCTTTTGGTAATTTTTGTGTACCCATTGTTGTGATTTTTTTATGTTCTTTCTTGTAATTTTTTCAAAAATTTCTTATATTAGATTTGCTATTTATGTGAACAAAAGAAAAATAGAGCATGACATTTTCCTTTTTTCCACCACCCTTATACATAGATCTTTATAGTCAGTTCTTTTTTCTAACTCTTATCAATATCCTTACCTCACTATTGATTAAGCATGCTCGTTGCTATTGTTGCTTCAACTACTGTCGTCCTCATCATCTACTTTACTGGCCATAGTGGGAGTTGAGTTGTAGATTCTCTTTCCTTATTATCATTGTTGTTTTGTGTCATCATGAGGTGTATAATACTCTACTACTTTTCTTGCCATTGGTCTATGTACTCGTTGCCACCTTCTATGTTTTTCTTTATTCTAGTTCGTCTATCACTGTGAGGGAGTAGATTAAAGTTTTATGTGGGTTTTCTTAGTCATGTGGTTGTCGGTGGTGAGTGGACAATTAGGCATCATTTTTATTATTCCTCACCTGTTAAATGTCCTAGTGTAATGAAAGCTTAAGGTCTTTCTTCCTCTTTTTTGGTCTATGCTTTCTGCTCTATCTCTTCTTCTTTAAACAGTATGGTAGAGGCACGTAGATCAATCTTTAGGTGGTTTGTAAGTTCTATGCATGATAGTTACTGTTGCACTTTGGTAAAGGTAAAACACTAATTTTTCCTTCTATTCCTTCAATTTTATTAGCAGCATGATTCTTTCTCTTTCATCCACTATTGAGGGTGGTGCTCTGTTTTTCAATATGTCTATTATGAGATTTGTAGTAAGGCTTAGGTGTTGTGTTGGTAAAGATTGGATACTATTGTTTTATTATGCTGGGCTGAAAAATTTAGTAAAAGCTAGATATTGGAAATTATTGATATTTTCTTGGATGCTTGCCATATAATTTAGTTAATTGTAAATGTTTTTATAATACTTGTAGGAATAATTGAAAGAAGAAATTGATGGAAATAAAATTGTTAAATTTTATACTAGGGCCTAGAAGAATTATATAGGCAAATTGAGAAATTATATGTCTTCATATAATGTGTAACTTGATCTACTTATTGGAATTGTACAATACCTAGAAGGAAATTATTAGACGAAAGAGTAATTAAGATTTTGTTAAGTCTAGAATAAGAGCTATGGTGGTGGCTAAAATGAAATGCTACCAAGTATTCTTAAATTACTTGATAGAAGTTATTAGTGGGTTCTGTAACATTTGAGGAAATTAAGCCTAATTGATTAGCTTAATAAGTATGGTTAGTGCATTGATAAAGTGTGTGGCCTAAGGGGTCTAATTAATTTGGCTTTGACTTTAGCCTATGATGTGGACCTACGTTAATGGTAGGCTACCTAAGCAAGGAAAGAGGAAGAAAAAGTAAGAAGAAGCCCTCTATGCCATATGCTGCAATGTGTGGAAAATTCTCTACAGTGCACAGAGGCAGATTTACATGTATTAAGCCTTTCTATGCCATGCGCTGCAGTGCGTGCATCGTCTGTTGCGGTGCATTTCTAATTTTTATATAATATCAGTCATGAATCAAGTTAGAAATTAAAGGGAGTGAAATAGAAATTGAGAACAAGTGACCTGAGCTCTAGTAAGGTTTACTTTTGGATGACTTTAGGAGTATTTCAAAAGCTATAAACACTAAACGTAAGTATCATACTCATTAATCTCTTACTTTCTTCCACATTTATGAGTTTTTTTGTTAGGGTTTGAGTTAGGAGATTGGTTTTTCAGTCTATAAGAGCTATGGATCCAATCATATTGACTAAAATAATATAATGGGGGTTGTTTATGGGAGATAAACCCTACATTAATGATTTTGTCAAGAGTTAGTTGGAAAGGGTTATTTTCATGCAAATTTTACAATTAATATGGTTGTTAGGAGTGTTGGTGGACCATTAATAGTGATTCCTTAAAGTCATTGAGGGTCCATGGAACTTAGTAAACCTATTAGGTATGAATGGGTAGTAAATCTATGGATTGATATAATAGAGAATGCAGAATTTGGTATTAGTAGATCTTTAAAAATGGAATAATTATGATATGCTTGTGTTATGGTTGTTGTGTGGTTCAATTTAGCACCATATGAGCTTGTGAGAAGCTTTAGAAGTGATTATTTTGAGAGGTAAATATTTGACCTCTCAAAAGTTTGAGGTAACCAGAGAAAACCTAATTTATAGAGTTGAATATTAATTAGTTATTTGTTGAAAATGGATTGATTTGAAATATGATTTATATTTTAAACCTTTGATGCAAATTCAGCATACTTGATGATGTGACATTGTGAAAATGCTATATGTATTCATATACATATAAATAATGGTGATGATTGAGAATATGTGAGCATGTGTTAATAGATATATGAAGTATAATGGTGAAAAAGAGTTTTAGATGCTTGATGTGATTAGAGGATTGTATTAATGGTATTAATTGTCATAAGTGCATAGTATGTGTCAAATATGCATCGCATGATCATTGGTGGGAGTTTGCCTAGGGAGAGAAGTAGATAGTTAAATCCATATGATATTAGTAGTGACCGTTAGAATCAAGAACTTGCCTTATCACTTATCGTTGAAATCAAGAGGTAGCCCATGTTTCATAGTTAATTTGGGACTATCCTACTTATTTTATGAGAGACTCAAAGCTAACTAGTTCCACCGATTCATGAGGAGGCTAGATTAGGGATAAGACACTCTATGGTTGTTAGTATTAGGGAAAATCAATTATATAAGTAAGTGAGTTAACCCTGGCTCGGTAGCTCCTCACAAATAGAAGGTTGGGTTAGTCCATGAAGGACGAGCCACGTAATAGCCACCAATGTCATATCAGAGGTAGCAAGAGGGTAAGGATGGCATTTGATCATGCATTTAGAGTCCGATCACATGGTTGTTATTATTATGATTTGGCGTGGGTTAAGAGCGCATGGTTGGTATTATCGTGACCTCGTGTTGTGCATAGTCATTTAATATGGTTATATTTTCCTTTGGCCTAGTTATATGATTATTAGTATTGTGAATTGTGGCTAAGCTCATCATATATATTGTAAATGTGTGTTTTTGCCTATTTGCATCTATTTTCAATTGATATGTAACTATATAGATTAGGTAAAACTTGATTAGGGCCTAACTTATTAGATCCAAGTCGAGAAAAACACACAAAGGCTTAGGATTTATAGATTAATCCTTTTGCATGCCTCTCGTTATTGTTTTATGTGTATAGATGTTGATACAATTACTAACTAGGAATCACATGATATTTTTATACTAGCATTGTTATACCATACAACTTGTGTATTTTGTCGTTTAGGTTAGTAAGTTGTGATTATAAACCTGTGAATAGGGCCAAAATACTCGTGCAAGCAAGAACATGTGTATTTTGAATGATTTGGAATGAAATTGGTTGTTTTATCTAATGTTTTCCTCCCCCTGTGTTTAATGAAATTTAGGGTTGAGTGGTGATTTTGGGTTATATGTGCATTTAGTTGAGTGTGGTACGTTGCACAGGAAAGTCTATTGAGTATGGTCGGAGGGTTAGTATAGTCTTTTAGCACTTGTGGTTGAGTTAGGACACTATTGATGTGGAATTTTTGTGAAAAAATGATAAAATGGGTTTTGGTGTCCAATTTTTTTGTAAAAAATGAATTTGAATTTGAAACTTGTGCATTAGCTAGAGTTAGGAGAAAGATCCATATAGATACTGAAACCACCTTAATTGGACATTGGACGGAGACTTGGATGTGTTTGAAGTTTGATCACTGTGCTATTAAATTGATAACTGATTTTTGTCATATTCGTGCAATGCACCATGATGTATGGCACAGAAAGGGCTAAGCCACATCGCATGTCACATTTTTAGCACAAAACATAGTTTTGAGTTTTTAAACTCAATGTTTTGGTTCCTAACCAATTTCTAAGCTTTTACATTGTTTTAAAACTTTGATTTGAAAATAATAAGTGTTTCATAGAGATTATTAAATGTTGAATTTTAGGACTCCATTGTAATGATTTGAGAATAGTTCTCATTTATGTAATTTTACAAACTTGGTAATTCTTTGAGGATTTAGTCCATAATTACCTCAATATTATAGTTTTATGATTTTGTAAGGGGAATCTTATAGGTTCAATGAGAGTTAAGGGGTTAATGAGGAATTTAAAGGGCTTATTGAATAGCTTAAATATTAATTTAGAATGATTATTATCAAAAAAAATTCATAATGACATAAAATGTGTCGGTTTACATGCTAGATTAATTTGGAGCAACATTGGAGTAAGTAAGAAATCGAGGAAGCTTGAATATAAGGTTTTTGAAACTTTAGTTGAGAGAGTAGCATTCCAAATCAATTTTTGGTAACATGTTTATAAAATTCTTTCATTTAAAATTTTTTTAATAGTTCTTTATAAAATTGTACAAATATTATTGTTAATCTTATTCTTTCTAATAATTGTTTTATTATGAACACATGTTAATCTTATTAAAGATTTATATTGTTGACAAGCAATGATTGAAGTAAATATATAACAACTAATAGCATTTCTCATAAGTAGCTTAACTATTTAATCTTACGTTGATATAAATTTATTGTAATGACTCATGTATGGAGAAATTGATAATACATTCAAATAACATAAAAACAATAATGAATGATACTTGCTAGAGAAGATTTGAAACTATTCTCTTACGTCGTACATACTTGATTTTTACTAAGAGAGACTAAGTTCAAAACCCTGGATGTTAATGGTAGTTTTGTTAGCCTTTAGCATGCCATGATATAACTAGCTAGTATAGTATTTGTAGGAGGTTTTAGCCCCGTGTGCAAGCTAACACATATGGAATACAGGGTGGATATTCATGAGCGTTGCTCTCATACTTGATTATTTCATGGCCTATAATGTGCTTGTTTCGTGGCTTTTAGCCGTGCTTGTTTCGTGGCTTCTAGCCGTGCTTGATTGTTTTGCGGTCTTAAGCTGTGCTTGATTGATTATTTACCCTTATGAACTATGTGTCCATGCTTATTATTCATTATGATCAATCCCTCTTAAATTAAAATAAAATTTGTTATTCATTTATTAAGTTTCTGAAAGTAGTTAATTGAATTTCATTATTAATGCAAACATTTATATTTTATGATCTGTACTTATTTTTAAACACATTTATGATACTAATAGCATTTGTGTAATTTCATAATATATTATTGATAAAATTTACTTGTCATTGTTAATTTAAGCAGACATTTCATTATTCCATTAAGTCATCTTGAATTAAATTTATTAGTTACTATTTTCATAATCTTTGTAAAAGTTTATAATTTTGACTAGAATGTTTCTCACTAAAAATTCCTTTGGTATCAGATACGGTACCTGACCCCACACCTCTTATGGTTTATTAAGGGATCTTATTACTTTTTAGAACAAAGGAAGTACATGGTGATTATTCTTTTTAGTGGAATTTTGTACTATGTTTTATAAATTATAAGTTAGTGCTCCATGTATACTACTATTAGATCCAAATCTTCTGTTGTTATGATGCAAGTTGCTAAAATGGAGGTAGACTCCTTACTAGTCTAGTTGGTAAGTTCTATTATTATTGTGAAAAATTTGAAGAGATCTAAATTATAAGGGAGACTCTATCAAAATTTCTACAAAATGTTTAAAACTTTGCGAACTATACTAACATATATATATATATATACACATATATAATTTACATATATTGATATTTTAGTTTAATTCCTGGTCAATCAGGCTTATAGAATATGAGTTCACCTCATATTTTATACCGTTCATATCCTTGATATCGGGGTGTGATGAGGATGCTCAAGCTTTAAATGACATAGTCACAAGTATTCTTACTTTATGTTCTAAAAGTGCATATGTATTGATTAATCCTAATTCAACAAATTCTTATGTTTATGTGAAGAACTCATCGAACTTTATGATCCTTTTATGGTTGCTACTCTAGTTGGAGAACCTCTCTTCGTTACATAGGGATACAAATCTTGTGAAATGTCTCTTAAGGATAGAGAAACCCTCATTGATTTGATGATATTAGATATGATTGATTTTGATGTAATTTTAAGTATAGATTAGTTAGCTTCTTGTCATGCGACTGTGAATGCCACTTGAAAGTGGTAAGATTTGAAATTTCTGGAAAAATCCTTTTATTTTACAAAGGAGTTAAATAGATAGATTGATTGGTTTAATTTCGGCCCTAAAAGCCCAACAGCTTTTAATGGAAGTGTTAAAGGTACTTAGAATGGGTAAGGGATGTCGAGAAACCAATTTCTAGTTTGGAATAAATTCTAATAGTTAGAGAATTTCTCGATGTCTTTCCTGATAAGTTGTCTAGATTACCTCTAGATAGAGAGATTGAATTTGCTATTGATTTGATTCTAGGTACTCAGTTAATTTCAATTCCCCCTTATAGAGTGGCACCGTCTAAGATGAGAGAATTGAAAAGTCAACTACAAAAGTTGTTGGATAAGGGATTTATTTATCCCAATACTTCTCCTTGGGGAGCATCAGTTCTCTTTGTGAAAATGAAAGATGGGTCGCTAGGACTTTCTATTGATTATCCACAGCTTAACAAGGTAACTATAAAGAACAAATACCCTTTACCTCACATTGATGATCTTTTTTATCAATTAGTAGGAGCTTAATGTTTCTCAAAATTGACTTACGTTCAAGTTATCATGAGTTGAAAATTAAGAAAGTAGATATCCCAAAAACAACATTTAAAACTCGATATGGCCACTATGAGTTTTTGGTAATGTCTTTTAGGTTGACAAATGCTCCAGCTATATTTATGGACTTGATAAATCAAGTATTTAGGCTATTACTGAACAAGTTTGTAATTGTTTTCATTGATGATATTCTGGTGTATTCAAAGAGTTCAAAGGAACATGAAGAACACTTATGACTTGTATTGCAAACACTGAGGGAGCACTAACTTTATGCAAAGTTTGCAAAATGTGAATTTTGGCTTGATCAAGTTACCTTCTTGGGTCATGTTCTGTCTAAAGATAGTATACAGGTAAATCTAAGTAAAGTTGAAGCAGTTTAGAATTGGCCATGACCTATTACAGTTATAGAGATTTGGAGTTGCTTAGGCTTGGCTGGTTATCATCATTGTTTTATCAAAGAGTTTTCAAAGATAGCTTCACCCTTAAGTAGATTAACCCAAAAAAATGTGAAGTTTTTCTGAAGTGATAAGTATGAGGAAAGCTTCTAAAAGCTGAAAGATTGTTTAATGTCTGCACCGGTGTTAAGCTTACTATTAGGGACTAAAGGATATATAGTTTATTGTGATGCATCTCGAGTTGGTCTTGGTTGTGTTTTAATGCAAAATGAGAGAGTACCTACTTATACTTCTAGGAAACTTAAAAAACTTGAGCAAAATTACCTGACTCACGACTTGGAAATGATAGTAGTTGTTTTTGCTCTAAAAATCTAGTGATATTATCTATATGGTGAGACATGTGAAATTTTCGCTAATCAGAATAGTCTTAAATATATATTCAAGAAGAAAGATCTTAATCATAGGCAAAGGAGATGGATGGAATTGCTTAAAGACTATGATTGCACAATTTAGTATCATCTTGGTAAAGCAAATGTAGTGGCTGATGCTTTAAGTAGAAAACTTACGAGTAGTTTGGTGTTTATAACAATGGCAAGAAGACCTTTGGTGCAGGAAATTCATAAGCTTGAGCAAGATCTGTGAAATTTAAAACTTCTGAAGGGGGTATTTTTGGCTCATATGCAATCCTATTCTTCCTTAATTAAATTAAAGCTGCTTGGAATTCAGATCCAAAACTTAATAAATTAATAGAACTAGTCGAGAAGGGGAAAACACTGAGTTCACTATTAACAAAGAGGGAGTTTTAAGATGTGATAATAGAAATTGTATTCCACAAGTTGAAGAGTTAAGAAGATGTATTTTGGAAGAAGCTCACCATTCTACATATACAATCCATCCAAGGTTACAAAGATGTATTAAGACTTAAAGCAACTGTATTGGTGAGATGGAATGAAAAGGGATATATTAGACTTTGTTTCATAATGTTTAGTATGTCAACAAGTTAAGGCTAAACATAAGAAGCCAATAAGGACACTTTAGTGACTAGAAACTGTAGAATGGAAGTAGGAAAAATATCACAATGGACTTCGTTATAAGATGACCTCAAACCACTAAGAAGTATGATTCCATTTAGGTGATTGTTGATAGATTGACCAAATCTACGCATTTTATTCTAGTCAAGATGATGTATACTACTGGCGATTATGCTCAAATTTATGTTGATCAAATTGTACATTTGCATCGAGTTCTAATATCTATAATTTCTAACAGAAGACCATAATTCACATCCTGATTTTGGAGATCATTTTAAGAAGCTTTGGGAACTCAATTGGATCTTACTGCAACTTTCCATCCACAAACAAATGGTCATTCTAAGAGGACAATTCAAATTCTTAAAGACTTGTTGAGATCTTGTGTTTTAGATTTTGGAGGAAGTTGGGATGAGCATTTAGCATTGATAGAGTTTGCATATAACAATAGTTATTAAGAAAGCATAAAAATGACACCATTTGAGGCCTTATGTGGTAGGCAGTATAGATCTTTGATTAGTTGGTTTGAAGTTACGGATGCTAAAATTTTAGGATTAGACTTTGTGCAAGATGTTAAAGAGAAGGTGCATGTTATAAAATAAAGATTGTTAGTAGCCCAAAGTCAACAAAAGCCTTATGTAAATCATCACCACAGAGAATTAGAGTTCATGGTAGGAGATAAAGTTTTCTTCAAAGTATCACCTACGAAAGGTGTCATGAGTTTTGGGGAAGAAATGCAAGCTTAGTATAAGGTACATTGATCCATTTGAGATTCTAGATAGAGTGGGTGCTGTTGCTTATCGTCTTGGTTTGCCTTCGAAGTTAGTTGGTATTCATCTTGTGTTTCACGTGTCATTGCTGCAGAAGTATTTGTATGATCCTTCCCATATTGAAAAAAATAAGAAATCCAAGTAAATAAAGACTTGTCCTATGAAGAGGTTCAGCTATTCTTAATAGGTAGATAAAGAAATTAAAATCAAAGGAGATCGCCTCTGTGAAGGCTTTATGGTGTAATCATTCTATTGTAAAAGCTACTAGGGAAATAGAAAGTGAAATATGGGAGAAGTATCCGCATTTATTCAACAATTACGGTGAGCATTTATTCAAGTTTGGAGGACCGTATTTCTTAAGGAGGAAAGAATGTAATGATCCTAAATTTTAATTTAACAAATTTTTTTTCGCAATGGATATTTTACCTAAATAAGTGTTTTTT
Organism: Prosopis cineraria; assembly: GCF_029017545.1. Taxonomy (NCBI): domain Eukaryota; kingdom Viridiplantae; phylum Streptophyta; class Magnoliopsida; order Fabales; family Fabaceae; genus Prosopis; species Prosopis cineraria. The sequence continues at coordinate 16,320 of NW_026555879.1, read as the reverse complement.
TAGCAAGTTTAATTTTATTTTATTTTAAATTATAGGAAAATTTTATGCCCTTTCCAGTAATTTTCTTGTGCTCTTTCTTGTGCTTTTCACTCTCTTTCTTGTAATTTTCCCAAATATTTCTTTAATTAGATTTTATATTTTTGCGTGAATGAAAAATAGAGCATTCCGATCTCTTCTCTTCACCAACCTTAGGTTTCTTTTCTCTCATCACTGTCAAGCATTTTCTCCTCACCTTTAACTTTTTCTTCTTCTCGCTATCAATCTACTCCCCATCTCATCAATATGTTTCTACTACTAGGATTGTGAGGTTGCTGAAATTTCTTCCTTCTTTGCTATTCTTTATTGTTTCTTGATTCAACTTGATGGTGGAGTGTGCGCGTGCATATTCAACTTGAATTCTTCCTACTTCTTTGTTGTTGAACATCTTGTGTATGTGTATATTAAGCTTAATTCCTTTCTTTTCTTAGCCAACAATTTTTAGTCTTTCTCTCTCGTTCAAGCTACAATGTAGTGCCCTACTTTCCTTCATTAAAGTCAACAACATGCTAGTTTTAAGTTGTCACCACTACACTTAAAGTTGAGGCAAAATCATTGATCCTTTCTTCTCCCTCTTCAATTGCAACAGCAACACCAAATCATTCCCTCCTTTCTTCAATTGACTGATTTAGTCCCTATTCCTCATTATTGTTGTGATATTTTTTGTTAGAATTGAGATGGTGTTTCGGTTGATGCTGGAAATTGTTTTATGTTGATCTTGAGGTGAAATTTAATTAATGAAAGTAAAAGTTTGGAAGTTATTAGAATTCCTTGGTTATTCATCTCATAAATTTTTCAATGATAAATGCATGTCATCAAGGTATTTACAAAAATGTATGAAAGAAGAAATTGGTAAATTAAATGTTGTTAAGTCTCCATGTTATAGTTTGGAGGAGTATATGTAAGTTTTGATTTAAGTTATTAATTGAAATTTTAAAATACCAAAGTAAGAGAAAGGATTTCATAGGATGCTTGTGTCATATTTTATTAAGTCTAAAGAAAGCATAATAATAGTTGATTAGGTTTATTATAATAGAATGGGCCATAAGGAAGTATGAGGATAAATTAAGGTTTGTTAATTGGTTTAACTAGCTCAAGGGTATTTGGAATATAATTGAAAGTATGAGGATAATTAAGGTTTGTTCATCTTTAATATTGTTTGGATTGAATTCAAATTCCCATTAAGTGATTGAAAATGTTTTTAATAAATAATTTTAGAATTACAATTTATTTGTTAGAAAATTAAGGGCACCATTAGAATTAAAGTGAAAGGTTAAGAGAAGTATGCTTTAGAATTTTGGAAAACTTTTAGGGAGTAAGTAGCGTTTTGAATTAATTTCTTGTAGAATATTTATAAAATCCCTTTATTTAAACTTTACAATTATTTCTTTATAAATTATACAAATATTCTTGTTAATCTTATTTTTTTAATTATTGTTTTATTTATGAACACGAGTTAATTTTACTAAGGATTTATATTGTTGATAAGCAATGATTGAAATGGATACACGACAAATGTTATTACTTCTCATAAGTGGTTTAATTATTTAATTCTATGTTGATATAAAATTTTTATTGCAACGATTCGTGTGAAGAAATGATAGTAAATTTGGACAATAAAAAATGATAATTGGACTGTATTTGCAAGTAAAAATTTTGAAACTCTTTTTCTTGCTCCATACACGCTTGATTTGAATGAGAGAAACTGAGTTTAAAATGCTGAATGCTAATGACAGTTCTATTAGCAAGGCGGCATCATAGTACACCTAACTAGCAAGGTACATTGAAGGTGATAGCCCCATGCAATGGCCAATGCACGTGAAATGAAAAGATGATTATTCATGAGCATTTATTCACGCTTGTTTTCATAAGCCTTGTGCTTGCGTTTGTTTCATGGCTTCTACCACACTTGTTTCATGATTTTTAGTTGTGCCTGACTAGTTACTTACCCTCGTGGACTATGTGTTCATGTTTAATTGGTTATTTACTCTCATGAACTGTGTGTTCATGCTTGTTATTTGTTCTAAGAAAGCCTTTCTAAATTTAAATTAAAACTTATCACTTCTTTAAGAATTCTCTAAAAGCATTTTTTTTTAATTGCACTATTATTGAAAATTTTTTTATATGTTATGAACTATACAAATGTTAAACATTTATATGATTCTAATAGCATTGTTTAATTTCATACTTATATTATTAAGAAAACTGATTATTTATTGTTATCTTAAATATATGTTTCATTAAGTCATTTTGAATTTAAATTTATTAGTTACTACCTTTATAATTTTTTAAAATTATAATTTTGATTGGAATGCTACTCATCAAAAATTTCTTTAGTCTCAAATATTATAATTGACCATATGCCTCCTATGGATTATTGAGGAGCTATATTGCTTTTTGAAAAGAGAAAGCACATTGTGATTATTCTTTTTTGTGAAACTTTATACTATATTTTGTAATTGTAAGTTAGTGTTCTGTGTATATTATAGTTAGATCCCAGTATTATTTTGTCAATACGTAACTTGTTGTTATGGAGTTAGTCTCCTTTGCTAAATTGGTTAACAAGTTTTGTCATTGTAAAAATTTCAAGAAATCCAAATTATAAAAAAAATTTTGCTGAAATTTCTATATAACATTTAAAACTTTACAAACTTCATTATTGTATATAACTTATATAAATTTATATATATAAATAATTTAACTTAACCTCTAATTAATGCCAATCATACTTATAATATCAGGACGTGACACACACTTTAACAATTTAACTCATGTTTGGCTAGCAATAGGTAGTTGACCTATAAATTATAGTTTTCTAGGACTTCTAGTCTATTACAAGCTAAAGCTTTTCTTTTCGAAGTGTGTGTTATTTAAAGGTTAACTTTAGTTTATTATCTCTGTTCCAGATTGTCTTTATTTAAATAAACTAAAGATGGGATACACTATAGAGCAGAGCCAGACACTTCGAAGTTTTCATTCGTCATCGGTGAAATTTAACCATTGTGGGAGTTTTTTTTTTCTTTATTTCAAAATTTAAGCTTGCTTAATCCACAAAATTAGGTGTTGATTACATAAATTGAACAATGAATTCCTTCACACAGATTAGACTACTAATTAAGAGATTGTTTACAATTTAATCCAATTGGTCAAATTCACAAGTCATATATGCACAAATGGGCCAAGTCAACATCCGCTACAATGGTGGCTACTTGGTATGTGCATGATAATCCATATTCTATAAAAAAATTTAAAATTATATGCATTACTATTTTTTCAATATTTACTGACGTGACCAAAATATAAAATTAATACGGATATCTATTTTTCATATTGCTTTTATTTATTTGCTAATTAAGTTAAATTGTCCCATGCAAATCACTTATTCACACATTTAATTATAGACCGTAACAATTATATGATTTTTTTTAGTATTTCTTATTGGATATTATTAAGGTAGATTTAAGCAACCCTGAGTTCAATTCATAGCAGTTCTTCCAGTGTATTTTTAATTCACAAGGTTTGAACTCTTTGAACTTGTTTAATAGGAGAATTAAGTTTTTTTTTATTCAACTCATTCTTTGTCGACATTAACAATTTTTAATTTGTTGCCAAAAAAATTAAGCAAACAAGCATTTTATACAATTTCTAGTAACTAAATTGGCTTTTTATACATACATCCCAAAAATTTTGAAAAGCCCAAAACTATAGTATCGTTTAAAATTTTTTAGAAGTACAAGGTTTCATACAAACAATCTAATAATCATGAAAGATTCTTATAATCATAAAATTATTTTCAAATGATATGTCCTTAATTACAATCGTTAACTAGATAATGGTCCATGAATACGTCACCAAAAGACATACTTCATCAGGTCTAAAATATAAATATTTTTAATAATAGTTTGAAAAGCTAATAAATTTCAGGAAAATGGCAATTAAGAACCATTAAAGAAAATTTATATCAATTAAAGGCCAGTTATTGTCAAAATTTAAATGTAAAACAAACTTGAATAGACTATTATTAATTTAAAATGAGTTAATTTTAAAATATGAATAAATACTTATTAATTCAGGTTAGTAGTCTTTTATAAACAAGTGGTCCTTGACTCATATAAATTTTTTTCAATGGTCTTTGATTGATATTTTCTCATGAAACTCTTATTCTCATGAAGATATATATTGTTTTTCTTTATTATTTTTAGTTTTAATTTATGACAAATGAGAAGAAGTCTCTAAATTCACAAACATATGAATTTAGGTTAATAAATACAAGAGGTAAAATAAAAAAATTTTACAAGCACTGAATTATTTATATGTTGAGTTAAAATTAACTTAGAAAAAATATTTATATTTTAGATAGGATGGAATAAATATGAAGATTTCATAATACTAAAAAAGAATTTATGAAGATTTTATTAAAATGTCCTCATTTTTTAATTAATTTTTAAAATCTACGTTTAAAAATGGATTGTTTAAAAAGAAGAGTACAGTAACTAATAAAAAAATATTTAAGAAACCACGGGTCACAGGATAGGTGTGAGTGCTAGATTAGGAATTTGTTCTTAAATTTGTTATCTCAATGAAAAAAAGCCTAGGGCTATGTGTAAAAACATTAAGTACGAGGGTACACAAATGTCAGGAGCTCAGGGCTGTCAGGGAGTCGTGGTTTCTGTACGGTCAAGCTAAGTAACGTCCACACCATCGCCATAAATGGTCAACCACAAATTCCACCAAATGCCGTCTCCACTTAATCAAACAACAACAAAAGGCAGGTTTTCAAACTAGTTAGATTTAGTGAAATGTACTAATTTATTATAATATAACAAACTAAAATTTAAATGCTTGTTAAAAAAAAATCATATTTAATATTTAATTATTGTTTAAATAAGATTGTCTCTAAAACAAAAATTAGGTCTTCAAAATTTTTAGAGGAATGAGACTATTATTATGAAAAAATAATAGAAAAATTCTTTTGAAGATGAGAAGGAAAAATTGATAGCATTCTATTGAAATTAATTGATTACTTGACTTAAAATTGCAATAATAATGTCATGTTGTTTGTAGGGTGGTCCAAAATCAAGAGTCAAAAGTTGTAAGTAAAGATTAAAAATAAAATAAAAAAACTTGTGCTACAACGTATTTGCATTACACCACGACATGGTTCTTTAGCCATACAAAAGCCCAAGACCATTTATGCTATAGTGTCCCTAAAACACGCTAGAGCATGATAGCCAATGACAATAACAAAATGATCTTATACCACAGCATAACAAATGTGCCACAATATAATCATCATTTAGTAAAACACTTTGCTTTCTTGAAAAATAATATTTTTAGGACTCATCATTCTTCATTTCCAACTACAAAGAATGTCAAGGGGATAGGGAAGAAGCCATGGATGAGGTGAAGTCTCTTGGAAGATTAATGATTTTTGTCTAAAATCACTTTGATTAGACTAGTTTTTACCTCTTAGTTATGTTGATTTTTGGTTGTTCAATCTTGTGTTTGAATGTGTATTTCATACTCGACCAACATTAAATTGGTGTTAAAATTTTTTTCTTAATGAAGGGGAATTTCCTTGAGACTATTAGATTGAGTAATATAGGGTTAGATTTTTATCTAATTTGTAACTATGATAAACATATACCTAATTGTCCCATAATAATATGTTCTTTTTTACACTAGCAATTGTTGGATTAAGAATCTCATTGCATTTAATTATATTCAATTTTTTTTTCATTTTACTCAATCAAATCAAATTTGCTTTGCTTAACATAAAGGAAAATGAGAACTCTATTGCTTAGTCATTATTTTGTTTGATTCTTTATGAGAACAACTTTGAAACACTACTATATTGTATGTTTATTTATACACTTATGGTGTAACAATTTGTGTGTATCAATAGTCACTGATATATCTTTTTCATGTAAAAGTAACTTATAAAAAAGATTATGAATATTTTGCTAAAAAAACAAAAGGATTATGAATAGTTTTTAAAAATAACTTATATATAAGACCAGAAGGAGTATGTCTTTTACAGTATTTACATAGATATTAAGAAATACAAGGCACAAGAGTACACTTGGTCATTTAATTTTATACAAGATTTTATTTTAATTCATCAACTTTTATAAGTATTTTTTTAGTTTTTTAACTCTAACATTGTTAGTTTCATTAAAAAAATTATTAACATTAAAATTTTGAATGTTTACAAAACATTATCAATTGTTGACATATTAAATTAATTTTTTAAAAAATATAATAATTGAAAAATCATCATTTAAACTATCACAACACATAAATATAAGAGTTGATGAGCATTCTAGACTTTAAATTATTGCATGAATAGCATCCTAAATCCTAAATTCTTAAAATATTCAAAAATTTTCTTCAACTTTTAAATTTTGAATACCTAAAACCTCATTTTTAAATTGTAGAAAATGACAATTACTTTTGTAGTTGTGGAGCCAAATGTATGCTCAAGTGGCACTTATCTTAACACTTAAAAATAACAATCGTTTTCTCTAATTTAACAAAAGGGTTTCAGGCATTTAGAATTTAAAAATTAAGAAAATTTTTTGCATATTTTAAGAGTTTAAGGTTTAGGATGCTATTTACATAATAGTTTAAGATTTATATAATAACCTAAGGTGGCTCTAAACTGCAAAATTAATTTAGACACTTTTTTCAGGGGTACAATTTAGAGTTATTTAATTTTTTTGGGTAGAAACTTAGTTAATTAATTACTGATAAGACTAAGGCACTACTACAAAAATAGGCTTTAGTGACATTTGAAATTTCAATCTAGTGACATTGAATAAACGTTATAAAATTCAATGCTATAATAGGTATTTGATGATGTGTCATTAATTAATGAATCACCACTAAACTAATATGAGAACGAGGGCGTTTTGTTTCCCAAACGCCACCTTTATGATTTTTTTAAATTAGAGACGTGGCATTTGTTTCAAAAAAAAAAAAGCCACCTCTATCAATCTAAGTATGGCAGAGGTGGCGTTTTTTTCTTAAACAAATGCCACCTCTCTCATATTTAAGATAAACCAAAAAATGCCACCTATTTGATATAATTTTTTTAATTCCTAGCACATTAGTGGATTTTTGTAAGGGTTAAGAACTCTAAATATTTGAAAAAATAATTGAGCTTTAATTTAAAAAATATAATTCAAATAGGTTCTACCTACTAGAAACACTACTTATTTGACTAGAGAGGTGGCATTTCTTCAAGGTAAAAACGCCATCTCATTGGTTATTTTTTTTTTAAATAACTTAGGTGGTGTTTCTTCCTCAGAAATGCCACCTAATGTTATTTTTTTAAAAAATAAATTTTCTTAAATTTTGTAAACCCAAATTTTACATTAACACAAAAGATTGAACAATATATATCAATTAGTCTAATAGTTTACATACAATTCATTTATATAATAAAAAGAAACATAACTTTGTGATACAACAAAGAAGCCTACAACTACATTACTATAGCTAAGTTCTCCAAGTATGTTAAAGATATGTAATGAAAATTTTCAAAAGTTTCTAATCTAATAAAACTATTTAACAATTACCTATGTTCTAGCATCTTAAATTTAAAACAAAATATGATCATTCTTTAGTTTAATCATAAATTTGTTCATCATTATATTCCAAACACTTTGTATCCTCATAGTACTACAAAATATATTAAAAATGATGTCATAAATAACTAAAAATAATCAAAGCCAAATAAAATTAAATTGAGTTAAATGTTCATACCTCACATGGGACAGAAGTTTGATCATGAGTGATCATATCTTTCATAAATTTCATAATATAGTAACTATAATCATTGCTATTTAGTTGGAAAGGATACTAAGAAATTCACCAAAATATAATGGAAATTTAAGAATGAAATAAATTTATTTTCAATAATTTAATAATTCTTTAAAATATAATTTATACCATAATTTTTGTCCATTGATAACTTTTGAATCATTCTTTATTTCTAAAAAAAGGGAGCTATTTGTGACCACGAATATTGTTTAATGCCCTAACAAAATAGAGAAAAATTAATTAATATTAATTGATGCATATATATAATATATATATATGTAAAATAATTGTTATAAGTATAAACATTTACTTATTGAATAACCTTAACATATTAGATTGATCCGTTGGCATATCTCCAGACAGAGGATCCAAATAATAAATTAAAGACAAAGGAACAGACATAAGATTGATAACAATCAAAATTAATGTTTCTTAACAAATTTAAACTTTGATTATGTTTTAATAAAATTGAGGTGTCATACACAAAAGAAAAAAAAAATCAATGAACTACTTACCCTGCATTATAAGGTATTAAAAATAACAGATGTTTTCCAACTTCTACCTTCTTTGTGAACATTTCTATTATAAGATTTACTTATTCAAATGGACCCAATGTTGACCCATGACTAATATCATGAGGACTAATAAATGCAAATCTATTCATTTTCTCCGTATCTTTCAAAAAAGAAATGTACAAATACCTTGATAAATAGCAAAAACTTGTATTAAAACCAATCATAATAAATGATAAAAATAATCAATATCAAAGGATATTATAAAACAAGTACCTTATCTAAGGTTGATAGCAGAAGCACTCGCCCATTCTCGATTAAGTATTTCCATGATGGTGTTTCTATCAAGATATTCCCAACTATTTTTATAATAGATTTCTTCTTCAAATTTTATTTCAATTGTTTGGCTATTAGCAATAAGCTTTGGCAAAAGAGACTAAAGAGCTTCACAATAATTATTAGCCCTTTTCAGTTTTGAAACTTCATGAGATATACTTTTTTTCTTATGCATGGTATTTGATTCCTTGGAGATATTACCATGCGATTCAATTAATTTCTTATTCTATGATTTTGATTGAATCTGTAAAAATAAAAAAAAAATTAAGTTATCTAATTATAATTACATGTAGCAAATTATAAGGAAGTTTGAATTATATAATTACCTTGTCAAATGACTCAATAAGATATAGAGGCCACGTAATAAAAGTCCCCTCTACATTTTTGACCAATACAATATCTTCATTAAGAGGCATTGATAACTTGGCATCATCATTAGTGCAAATGTCTACAGAAACTCATAATGTGCCAGGTTGTAATGGAATTGTATGTAAAGTGGCCTCAGTAAAATTATAAACAATACCCACGGCAACTATATTTTTAAAGAGAATTTTGGTATACGATTTGCATTGATTCCCTTTAGGAATAAAGAAAATTTTTAACAATTTATATTATAAAAATAATAATATAATTAAAGTATTCTAGAAAAATTATTACCAGAGGGAGAGCTGAGTAGTTTGACATGGAAGTACAGTTATCCCTCAAATTAGGGCTTTCAACTACTGGAATTCTCACCAGGCTCTGTTACATCATATCATTCATTTGCTCAAATAATTTTTTCATTTTGTTCTTGTAATTAATGATGTTGTTCTTCATAATGCTATTCCAGTATCTATTATCGAAATGCATTCATTTCCTCTTTCAAGTCAACAATTACACTCTTGTTTGAGCATCTTCGGCCCTCAAAATAAGTGGTTTGCATAACACCAAAATCAATCCCTCTAACACGACCTGGGACTTCTGGAGCATTTAATGCTCTATTAAGGATATCTTCACGACCAAATTTTTATGCTTCTTTTGACCTTCTTGTGACAAATTTTGGTATCATATCAAATATTATTTTAGTCTACCATATAAAATATTATATTTAGACATGAATTAAATACTAATACTTACACAAGTCTGCCAAACTTGCCTTACACTTTTATTTTCAGTTTCACCTTTGAATTTAGTCATCCTTCAACCTAAACTTCATGTCTTGTATGTTGTTTACAATTTAAGTTTTATTTTTTATCTACATATTAAAATAATTAATTGAATTCATAAATAACTTAAACATATATAATAGTTCCTTTATTTGGACATGAAAATATTGAAAAGAAAGAGGTGAGATAACCACAGTCTCAATAATAGAAAAATCTATGTTTATTATTACAAAGTAAGTCATAGTCGAATAAATAAATAATAAATTAAAATAACATATAATTTAATCATTTAAAATTTATGAATGCATGACATAGGTTAGTATAACCCTTTTTGATCGGCAGAATGCCCTCTAACACTCTTTAGATCGTATGTAAACCTTATATCCACTTGTACCTCTACATGCACAAAACATAATCTAAGGTATGATCGAATCCACCTAACTGCCTGTGATCCTTTAATGTGAATCGTTAGCAGTCAAAGTAAACTCTTTCCTAGAGCTCACCCGACTCACTCATCATGTAAGGGCTATCTAGGCTTAGGCACTCAACCTCACATTTTATATGTCAGATTCCCTTCCCTATTGAGAGATATTAAATACTCAATCCACTAACCACTTTAGTAAATTGAGCCCACAATACAAAAGGTGACATTAAGTACGGGCAGTGTAGCAAAGAATATCACAAGTCTACACCTCTTCATTGGTGAACTCCACCAAGATCATGCCTTTCACTCTTGTCCACCTTTCCCGAGTATTGACCACTTCAATACTCTAAGGTAATATAACAAATATTACTCTTTTCTTAAGTAGTTCCTTAGGCTATGTAAGGTACCAAACTCAATTACACTTTCTTAAGCGCAACTTTCATTCTCTATAATTACAATGCATGCAAACAACCTTGTTTCCATAAAACATTATTATTAAACAAATAGAAAGCATATATACACTATTATTCAAGTAGTACCCCATAAGTCTTTATAAAGTATAATTAATTTCATTTAATCATTTAAAATATATAATGCATGGTAGCTAATAATATTTATTTAAAAATAGCTAAATAAAGCAATAAGAAATATAAATTTTCCTGTTACCTTAACCCTTTTATGCCAAAAGGATTTCCCCTTGTAGAAAAATAAATCTTGGCTTGTTCTTTATCCTCTAATTAAGTTCCATCAATAATTTCCTACAACATATAAGTGATCCATATCCCTTTTCATGGCCAATAACATTAATGAAGACTATACTCATACCACACAACTTGGGTCAATGAGCCATGGTCTATATATTAAATCAACCATTTATATAGTATCACTTAACCAGCAAAACCATTTATTAGCCACCATTAGACTAATTTTCAATTCATATAATTCTTAATCAATTAAAAACCTTCACTTAGTGTCACCGACTTTCATAATTAGCCCTTATAACAAAAACTAAAGCTTAATTTAAATCTTATTATATTCAAATAGCATAATTATAACTAAATCAATAGGCTTAAACCATTAAAAAGTGAAATCCAATCTCTTAGGGTTTGATTTTTGCCCTAAAACTCCCTTTTTTATCTAATTACCCACTCAAAATATTAGAGCACCATATAAAAACTCAAAACAACCTCTATAAGACCTAAAGAAATCAAAGCTTATAAGAATAAAGCCTTCAGGATCAACATTAAGAATTTTTTTCTTCCAAAAACTCAAACAAAAAAACTAAGAGGGAAGCAAGAGAGGATTGACGTTAGGAGTTTACCTATCGTGTAACCGAGCTCGCAACGACAGCAAAGCCTCTCGGATTAGAGCCCTAGCTCCTTCGCTTCCTTTTCTCTTCTCCTCTCTCTCTCTCTTATGCTCTTTGTTAGACAAGGAATTTAGTAGACCCAATATTTCTTCTTAAGGATCCCCTGTCTTATTTATGAAAAAGAAGGATGGTGGTTTGAGATTGTGTATCGATTACAAGAAGTTGAATAAGGTTACGGTAAAGAACAAGTATCCACTACCTCCCATCGATGATCTCTTGGATCAGTTAGTTAGTTCTATAGTTTTCTTTAAATTGATTTACGTTTAGGGTACCACCAATTGAGGGTTAGTGAGAAGGATGTGGTAAAGACAGCTTTCAAAACTCGATATGGCCATTATGAGTTCTTAGTTATGCCATTTGGGTTGACTAATGTGCCTACAATTTTCATGGACTATATGAATCGCATCTTTCAGCCTTTCTTAGATCAGTTTGTGGTAGTTTTTATTGATGATATACTAATTTACTCTGAAGATGAGGAGCAGCATGCCAGACACTTGAGGACTGTCCTAAGGTTCTACGAGATCATAAGCTATATGCCAAGCTTAGTAAGTGTGAGTTTTAGATGAAAGAGGTTAGATTCTTAAGACATATCATGTCAACAAATGGTACTACGATTAATAGATCATTAGCTTGAAACAATCTTGTAATAAGAGAGACCAAAATTGATTACAGAGATCTATAGTTTCCTGCCAGCTGGTGTTTTATCAAATATTTTTCTCAAATTTTGATGTCCTTGATTAAGCTCACAAGGAAGAATAGGCCATTTATCTGGAATGATAGGTGCAAGATAGCTTTTCTTGATTTGAAAGAAAGGTTAACGACAACTCTGGTGTGGTGATTTTAGATCCTCAAAAGCCTTATGACATGTATACCGATGCCTCTTATAAGTGTCCTGGTTGTGTTCTAATGTAAGATGAGAGGGCAATGGCATATGCGTTGCCCTCTCGACAACTTAGGCCACATGAGGTGAATTATTTGATGCATGATCTCAAGTTAGCTGAGGTGGTATTTGCGTTGAAGATCTAGCATCATTATCTTTATGGAATAAAGTTCAGGGTCTTAAGGTATCGTAAAAGTCTAAGTACCTGGTGGATCAAAAGAGTTGAACATGAGACAAAAATGTTGGATGGAGTTTCTTAAGATTATAATTTTCAATTTAAGTATCATTAAGGGAAAGCAAATGTGGTAGCAAATGCTCTTAGTCGCAAGACCTTACATGTGGCTTATTTAATGGTTCGGGAGCATAGATTGATTGAGTCTTTAGTTGAGACTTTTTTAGGTATGATTGAGTTTTCCTTGAATGGTCTTAAGACTATGGTTATTGTCAATAAATTTTGGAAAGAGATACAGGATGCTCAACTTCAAGATATGATTTTATTAAAAATAAGTCAAGACATCGAGAATGGTGAGACAATGGATTATTGGTTTAGTGATGATAGGTATGTAGTTTTTAAGGATAGGGTTTGTGTTCCCAACAATAAATCTATTCAGAAGTGATTGTTGGATGAGGCACATCGTAGCAGCTACACCTTTCATCATGGTGCTACTAAAATGTTATCATGACATGCAGCGTTACTGGTGGTGGTTAGGCATGAAAAAGGATGTTACATAATACCAATTAGTAAGAAATTTTAGATGAACACATGAGAATCATGAGATTTAAGCCTCTGTAACTTCAAGCCTTTATTTGATGCAAGATTCTTTGCATTTGAAGAGTATCCCTCTAGCATTTTAATATTATGGAGGAATTCAAGAAAAGATTTTTTCTCTTTGTTCGATAGAGTATAAACTGCTGGTGGTAGATAAGTGTGATTTTCTTTCTCCACTAGAGCCAACTCCTCTCTTATTCCCATAGAAACTAAATCCAACCTTGACTTGACACTATCTTTGCTTTTCCTAGCAATTGGAGCAATGTCCCAATCACACTATCACAAACATTTTTTTCAATATACATCACATCAAGAAAATGTCTTATATGTAAGGACTTCCAATATGGTAGATAAAAAAAAGATTTATTTTTTCTTCTACCCACTTGTTGCAACATTTCTCACAAACGGTTTACCAAAATGATTATTAAGATCTTTCGCTTTTTCAAACACATTCATGCCTATTATCAGCCTAAGCGATTTCTTTTCTTTAGATTCACCATTGAAAGCTTTTCTCCACTTTCTCCAATGATGTGGTAAAGGTAAGAATTATAAACATTTTTTCTATAGTGATCTAACCAAATTGAATGAGTATTCTTTCACATATAGGACACGCATCATGTCCTTTGATACTATATCTTGACAAATATAAGCAAAAAATCATTAATTGTTTCAAAAAAACATGGCTTTCAAATTAAAACTTTTTTATGCCCATCATAAACCTCCACGCTGGTGTCCCACATTAATTTTGAATCCTCTATTAAAGGGGCAAATATACATCTATGTCATTTCTTAGTTGTTTAGGCTTAAAAATCAAACATGGACAACATCATAAACTTACGTTTCATGCAAACCATAAAGGTAGGTTATAAATTATTAATATTACCGACATGTGTTGTGAGTACTACTCTAAACACTATGTAAGTTGATTCCATCAGTTGATAATGCAAGATGAAAGTTCCTTTCTTCCTCCTTAAAATTAAGGTACTCAATTTTTTTTCCTACTGAAGGGAATCTATAGGATGCCTTAGCTTGCCATCTTTAATCCTTTCATTCTCATGCCATGTCAACAGGTTGGCAATTTCAGCATTCCATACATATGCCTAAATTCAATATGATGGGAAAATACCATAGTACCTTTACAGGACTTGATTTCTTTCCACATCATGATGCTTCACATTTATGGCACTTTGTTGAATCATGTGTTTTGATAATTACAAACACAAGAGAAGAGGTATTTATTATGTGTGTAGATATAAAGAATCATGGATGAAGACAAAATCTCAAGAGTATGAAGAATCAAGAGAAGATAAAAAAGTTTAGGATAAGTAATTTAATTTGCTTAGATTCAATGTAAAAACTTAGAGAACTTAATCACTTTCTTAATTATTAAATGGATGCAATCATATGTCTCTTTTATATACATTAAGACTCATCTAAGTGTGTTAAATCTTGTAAACTTTAGCCCTCTTGCATATGATTTTTCATAAAAAAAGTTTGCATAGTGAAGAGGCAGAATCACACATGATTCTGCAAGTCACTCATGAGTTTTTGCATGCTAGGCACGTTGATTGTTAGATAATGTGAGTGTAAAGAAGTGCTTTACGCATGATTAAGCATTTGTGTTGTATGTTGCCTTAGCTTTATCTCAACATGCAAAATCACACATGAAAGGATCTAGTGTTCACATAAGTTTTAGCACATGTGCTTCATTATATTATGACTAAGTGCAATACCACACGTGAGACTGATGATAGCCACATGTAATTTGTCACACAAAATTGATGATAGTTCTTGATGTGCAAAACCACATGTGAGAGTAAGTGATGCACTCATAAGTTTTAGCACTTTCTTATGTTAGTGTATTCATAAGTGCAAAACCACATGAGAGAGTAACATGGTATCACACAGGATTAAGCACACAAACTGAATGATATTCATGAGTGCTAAACCCACACAAGAGAGCAATAAGGTACCACGAGTGATTAAGCACACAGAACTAAATAATCTTTCAAAAGTATAAAACCAGGCATGAGAGGACAAGGTGTTCACGTGTGATCTATCACATTCAGTTTTAAAAACTTTCTTAGTGTAAAAACACGTGTAGTTTATACCAATTACTCATAAGAAAATACACCAATGGATAGAATTACTGTTCTAAACAGTCTATTAACTTTCAAAAACTATAAGTGATTCTTTTGAACCCAAAACTAAGACTAATGATCTTTGCATGACAAATTATCAAAGAGCTTTCAAATTGTGATTTTTATTGATTGCATTCATTTATTATTCTTGAAAAGAATTGTGAAAAGCTCTCAAAGTTTTATAAGCTTTCATTTGTATTCTTCTACTCTTTAAGAGAGTTTTCTGTAAAAAGCTTTTATTATCATCTTAGAAATCTTGAAAAGAATTTTTCAAGTGTTGTAACATCTTACTGGATTGTAGCAAGGTGTGATAAGTGAAATCAAGATAAGATTACTTTTAAGATTTATACCTATGGTGGCAAGCACCCATTAAAACTGTGATTTTAGTTGAAAATCTCAAGTGTGATCTTAAGAACCGAACGTAGGCTAAGTTTATTGCTAAACCAATATAAATCTCGGGTTGTCTTCTTCCCTCACTTTTTAGCTCTTTACTCCTTTCAAGTTTTTGAAAAATTTTAATGTCACCCAATTCATCCCCCTCTTGGGTGCCAGTTTATCCTAACACACTTCTCTAATAAAACATACTCATCACAAAATAAGATGCAATCCTTAGGATACGCATGTATTTTTTATAGCCTAAACCAATTGAATAGAGCATTTATTTGGCCTTATAAGTTTGGTGGGAAGTTCATTATCAACCAAAAATATATCTTTCAAAGCATTACAAGCAATAAAGTGAAACTCTTATCAGTCCATCACATGCAACTTTTAAATTGTACAATATCAGAACTGCTGATAATCTGGTGTATTTAGTACAACCAAGATATAGTGTTTTCTCTAAATCACTAATTAACCTTTCAACACATTTTAGGACAATTACAAAG